>NC_064623.1:88450028-88753059 GCF_023898315.1 Schistocerca nitens | reverse complement strand
CGTTTCCCCAGCAACGCCGGTCAACTGCTGTTTGTCTATGAGAAATCGGTAGGAAACTTTCCTCGTGTCAGCACGTTGTAGTTGTCGCCACCGGCGCCAACCTTGGGTGAATGCTCTGAAAAGCGAATCATTTGCATATCACAGCATCTTCTTCGTGTTGGTTAAATTTCGCATCTGTAGCACATCTTCGTGGTGTAGCAATTTTAATGGCTAGTAGTGTACATAATATATTGCTGCCTATGAAATTTAGCTAACATATCGAATTTTTCTTTAGACTTACGTGGAAGTCCCTGTCATCAATCTCGAGAAAACTGATCCGATGTAGCACACTGATTTGCGATCACACCGCGCCAGCGATAAAGACGGACTGTAATATCCACAACATTCCTCACATTTCATAAACGGTTTGAGATTTTGGAAAATGATAGCAGACAAAGAGGAGAGCTCCTGAGGGTATTTATGGTCTGTCGTTGCAACTACAAAAATGCGTGATTTTTTTCACCAGACGTGTTTCGCTTTATTGAGTTAAGCATCATCAGTGGTCTGTAATTAAGTTATTTACCTTTTGGATCCAAAAACGGTTGGTTCAAATGTGTGTGAAATCTTACGGGACTTAACTGCTAAGGTCATCAGTCCCTAAGCTTACGCACTACTTAATCTAAATTACCCTAAGGACAAACACACACACCCATGTCCGAGGGAAGACTCGAACCTCCGCCGGGACCAGCCGCACAGTCCATGACTGCAGCGCCTTAGACCGCGCGAGTGATCCTGCACAGCGAAAACCGGTCCGTTAAGAATAGGTTGATTTGTACTTACGGTGATTTTTCGGCTGATTTCTCGCTTACAGCGGGAAATGCAGACTGCTAGCACATCTATGTTTTTCTGTTTTTGACTCTGATAAATTTCGTTCGGTAGGGGGAGGAGGAAATGGAGAGAGAGAGAGAGAGAGGAGGTGGACAAAGCGGGTGGGGGTGGAGGAAGGAGATAGAGAAATGGGGAAGGAAATGATGGGCAGAGAGTAGGGGCTGGAGGAGGTGGACGAAAGAGAGATGTACTAGTAGAATGTTGGGAGAAGTACATAATCCGGCTTTTTTTATGTAAATAAAATCGGTTTAACCGATCGGTTTAACCGATGGGTGCAGCTAGTCGTTAAATAAATATTTGCAATGATCCGGAGAGAAAAGTCGAGGGACAATCCTTGAACGAAGAATGCGCAATTTCGTTACAATCTGTTGCTATGGACTAGAGCTACTTTTATAACCAATGCATTGCGACGTTGTTAACTTCCACAACAGAAGCAACAAACTGCCTTTCTAGTTTTTACTAAGTTTAACGAAGGCGATGTTGGGCTGATATATTCGACGATGCCCTTTGGCTACAATGACTAAAGGATTCTTCTAAGAAATACCCAATTAAGGTATTTGCTCTTTCAATAGTCGATCTGTTTATACATGCTTATACGTTATCCAAGTCTGCACAACGCGACCGCGATTCTTAAATAGATGTGTTTGTTCTCTGTTTTCTATGTAGATAACCTGAAGATGTCTAAGTAAGTCGAAATGCGTCGTTGAAAAATGAAAACTTAAATTGCAATCAAGACAGTTTTTAACCAATACAGTATGTCCACATAATACAGGAAGAGCGTATTTTGGTGGTGCTAAGTTCCAAAAGCGTAACACTGCTGAGGTCATTGGTCCCTAGTCTTACACACTATTTAATCTAACTCAGTTACGCTACGAATAACACACACACACACACACACACACACACACACACACACACACACACGAGTCTAACCTCCGACGGGGGGAGCCGCGCGAACCGTGGCAAGGCGCCAAAGACCGCGCGGCTACCACGCGCGGCAGTGTGTTTTGTCTTGTCACATCTGCCTCATCAGGAAGTGTGAGTATTAAAAAGAGTGAATTTCTTCTAGGTGCTGTGAGAGAGAGGTAGCGAACTGGGACTCACATGGCGGACTTCTGGCGCACGAGCTGGTGCACCCACTTGGAGGGCGGGACGCCGCCCCCAGTCCACGTCCACTCTGCGTTGTAGCCGCCGCCCCCGGGGGCCGCGCCGCCCCACGCCGGGATCCGCGCTTCGCTCGCTGCCCGAGCTCGGAACTTCGGCGCCGGCTTGGCCACGCCCCTGGATGTGAACGAAATGGTAGTTTCTGATTAATCCTCATCCATCTGTAATACTGCATTATTAGACATAAATATTTCATAAGAAAATAAATAAGCTCAGGTTCCACCCTTTCTGGATACAGCATAATTCGCTGTCATATTGTAAAGTTGAACACACAGTGACTGATGAGTGCATCGTGTTCCACGATTTGCGATGATGCCAGGTGCGTGGGGACTGGACGAGTGAGGAGTGGGTTGACATCCTCTTCTCGGATGAGAACAGATCCAGTATGAGTAATGATGCTAGATGTACTCTCATACACAAACGAAAAAATGGCTGACATCGAAATAAGTGTCCAAGGAATAGAAAAGCAACTGGAATCACTCAACAGAGGAAAGTCCACTGGACCTGACGGGATACCAATTCGATTCTACACAGAGTACGCGAAAGAACTTGCCCCCCTTCTAACAGCCGTGTACCGCAAGTCTCTAGAGGAACAGAGGGTTCCAAATGATTGGAAAAGAGCACAGGTAGTCCCAGTCTTCAAGAAGGGTCGTCGAGCAGATGCGCAAAACTATAGACCTATATCTCTGACGTCGATCTGTTGTAGAATTTTAGAACATGTTTTTTGCTCGAGTATCATGTCGTTTTTGGAAACCCAGAATCTACTATGTAGGAATCAACATGGATTCCGGAAACAGCCATCGTGTGAGACCCAACTCGCGTTATTTGTTCATGAGACCCAGAAAATATTAGATACAGGCTCCCAGGTAGATGCTATTTTTCTTGACTTCCGGAAGGCGTTCGATACAGTTCCGCACTGTCGCCTGATAAAGTAAGAGCCTACGGAATATCAGACCAGCTGTGTGGCTGGATTGAAGATTTTTTAGCAAACAGAACACAGCATGTTGTTATCAATGGAGAGACGTCTACAGACGTTAAGGTAACCTCTGGCGTGCCACAGGGGAGTGTTATGGGACCATTGCTTTTCACAATATATATAAATGACCTAGTAGATAGTGTCGGAAGTTCCATGCGGCTTTTCGCGGATGATGCTGTAGTATACAGAGAAGTTGCAGCATTAGAAAATTGTAGCGAAATGCAGGAATATCTGCAGCGGATAGGCACTTGGTGCAGGGAGTGGCAACTGTCCCTTGACATAGACAAATGTAATGTATTGCGAATACATAGAAAGAAGGATCCTTTATTGTATGATTATATGATAGCGGAACAAACACTGGTAGCAGTTACTTCTGTAAAATATCTGGGAGTATGCGTGCGGAACGATTTGAAGTGGAATGATCATATAAAATTAATTGTTGGTAAGGCGGGTACCAGGTTGAGATTCATTGGGAGAGTGCTTAGAAAATGTAGTCCAGCAACAAAGGAGGTGGCTTACAAAACACTCGTTCGACCTATACTTGAGTATTGCTCATCAGTGTGGGATCCGTACCAGATCGGGTTGACGGAGGAGATAGAGAAGATCCAAAGAAGAGCGGCGCGTTTCGTCACAGGGTTATTTGGTAACCGTGATAGCGTTACGGAGATGTTTAATAAACTCAAGTGGCAGACTCTGCAAGAGAGGCGCTCTGCATCGCGGTGTAGCTTGCTCGCCAGGTTTCGAGAGGGTGCGTTTCTGGATGAGGTATCGAGTATATTGCTTCCCCCTACTTATACCTCCCGAGGAGATCACGAATGTAAAATTAGAGAGATTCGAGCGCGCACGGAGGCTTTCAGACAGTCGTTCTTCCCGCGAACCATACGCGACTGGAACAGGAAAGGGAGGTAATGACAGTGGCACGTAAAGTGCCCTCCGCCACACACCGTTGGGTGGCTTGCGGAGTATGAATGTAGATGTAGATGTAGATGTAGATGTAGATACGGAACACACATTGCGCTCAGGAACACTAACATGATCGTTTTGTTTGTCCAGGTGTTGTGATGTGGGGAGGCATAATGTTGCATGGGCATACATATCTTTGAACATACTAAACTCACTGTTATTGTGACATTGTACTTCTTCCCTATATGCGTCTTTTCAGAGCTGTCCCGGCCCCACATTCATTTTTATGGACCACAGCGTGCGACCGCATCGAACAGCCCAGCTAGAGGAGCTCTCTGAATATCTGGAATGGTTATGGTGTGGTCGTGTTTTTCATGGAGTGGGCTTGCACCCCTTGTTGATTTGCGTTGCATTATCACAGCACAGGCCTGCACTGAAGTTTTAGGCACCTTCTTGTATCCCACTGTTGAAGAGCATTTCGGGGATGGCGATTGCATATTTCAACACGATTGAGCACCTGTTCGTAACGCACGGCCTTTGATGGAGTAGTTATACGACAATAACATCCATGTAATGGACTGGCCTGCACAGAGTCCTGACTTGAATGCTATAGGACACCTTTGGGATGTTTTCGAACTCCGACTTCGTGCAGGCCTCACCGACCGACATCGATACCTCTCGTCGGCGTAGCACTCCGTGAAGAATGGGCTGCCATTCCCCAGGAAACCTTCCAGCACCTGATTGAACGTATACTTGCGAGAGTGGAAACTCATCAAGGCTAAGGGTGGGCAAACATCATATTTAATTCCAACATTACCGATGGAGGGCGCCACGACCTTGTAAGTCATTTTCAGTCAGATGTCCTGATATTTTTGATCACATAGTGTAAGCCATTGCAAATGTGAAATGCTGGTGCAGTAATAACGGGTGTAACCGGCAGGATGTTCAATACAAGCATGCGAACATGCATCCATTGTGTTGCACAGTTGCTCGATGTCAATTTGTGAGACAGAGTACATGCCTTTGACACTTGGTCGGTCAACACAGGTTATGGTAATGCTGGTCGTGGATGATGCTGGATATGTCGTCCAATGATGTCCAGTATGTGCTCCATTGCAGACAGATCTAGTGATCGAGGAGGACAAGGCAACATGGATCCACTCTCCAGAGCACGTTGGATTACAACAGCAGTATGTGGACCAGCGATATCCTGTTGAATATCACACTCTGGGATGCTGTTCGTAAGGGGCAGCACAACAGACCAAACCACCATCTTTCATCAGAAAACACAACAGAGCTCCATCCTGCTCTCCAATGAGGTCTTGCTTGACACACTGAAGTGGAAAATGGCGGTGGCTTGGAGTCAGTGGAATCTATGCTACAGGGCGTCTGGCTCAGAGCTGTCCTTGAAATAACCGATTTGTAACAGTTCGTTGTGTCACTGCGGTGCCAACTGCTGCCAAATTGCTGCTATAGATACAGTATGATGCACCAGAGACATAAACTGAACATGATGATGTTACCTCTTGGTAGAGCCACACAGCCATACGGTCCAGACTTCTTGCAGCTGTAGTCTTGCGACTGCTGCTACCGGCAGTCATGTGCAGTGGCTACATTCCTGCCAAGACTTTCTGTAGTATCACAGAAGGAACATTCAGCTTCTCATAGCCCTATTACACGACGCCGTTCAAACTCAACACCAGCCTGATGTTGATAATGGCATCTTTGTCGCCTTAAAGGCATTCTTGTCTAACACAACTCACCACATTCAATCGCAAAGCTAACTAACGGTCACGACTCTTACAGCGTGTATTTGAAGCAAATCTGATTGGCATCTTCCAGATGTAGAGCCATGCCTACCAACGTTTGCCTATGTCACACAACTCCTTCATGGTGTTGCAGTTTTTTTCCACCTGCTGTATATATGGGCGACATTTCATCGAGCTACGTTACTTTCTAGCGACCCATTATGTGAAAGTTACTTTCCTCCATCAGTTTTGCACACCAGCGATTATTAAATTTCTAGTACGTTGCTGGTTAGAGGCGAGAGTTTGAGAATACTGTGCCAAGTTTCAACACTCTCCCTTGCTTAGGAATGACCGTGTATGACGGAAAGGAAACAGGTGTATAATCGATCCTGAGGAGTAAAACAGTGTGTTCTCATTTTCTAAAACTTTTACGTGACTGATCCGCCTTTAAAAAACTCTGAGGTCACAAAAGACGTGGGGTACCTTCTAACATCGTGTTGGGCCTGATTTTATCCGGCGTAGTGTAGCAGCTCCACGTTGCATGGACTCTACAAGTCGTCGGAAGTCCCCTGCAGAAATATGCAGCCATGCTGCCTCTACAGCCGTGCATAATCAAGTGTTGCCAGTGCAGGATTTTGTGCACGAACTGAACGCTCGATTACATTGGGTGGGATTCACGTCAGGCGATGTGAGTGGTCAAATCATTCTCTAGGATTGTCCAAGTTGTGCTATCACATTTAATATTTGGACTTTTAAAAAAGTCTGGGCAGAACTGCATCTTTATCTCCTTGCCCTAAGTTTAAAACTAACAGTACATGCTATTGGAATATCTATTGTACGATAAGATGGAAAGAGTTGCGTCTTTAATTAACATCTATACCATTTACCCCACCCTACTTGTGTGATTTGAATAATTACCAACTAATTAGTGGTCTCCATGGCATTGTGCATTGTCATCCATAAAAATTTGTTGCCAATGGTGTCCAAGTAGCCGAACATGACCAATTCCAGTCATTGATCGTTTCAGTTGGACCAGAGGATCCAATGAACACCATTACTGAACCATCACCAGATTGCAGAGAGCCTTGTTGACAACCTGGGTCCATGGCTACGTGAGTTCTGCACCACACTCGAATCCTATCAACAACTCTTACCAAAAGAAATCGGGACCCATCTGAGCAGACCGCTGTTTTACAGTCGTGTAGGGTGCAACCGATGTGGTTACGAGACCACAACAGGCGCCGCAGCCGACGTCATGCTGTTAGCAAAGGCAATCGCGTCGGTCTTCTGGTACCACAGCCCATGAACGCCAAATTTCGACGCAGTGTTCTGAAGGCTACGTTCGCCGTACCTCGCACGTTGATTTCCGCGGTTATTTCACGCAGTTGTGCTGGTCTGTTAGAACTGATAACTAAGCAGGTGCCGACGCTCTGGGTCGTTAAGTGAAGTCCATCGGCCGCTGCATTGTCCATGGTGAGAGGAAATGGCTCAAGTTTCTTATTATTGTTATATTGTTGCTTTCGGAATACTGAATTGCCTAATGATTTCCAAAATTGAATGTGCCATGCATCTACACTACTGGCCATTAAAATTTCTACACCACGAAGATGACGTGCTACAGACGCGAAAATTAACCGACAACAAGATGATGCTGTGATATGCAAATGATTAGCTTTTCAGAGCATTCACACAAGGTTGGCGCCGGTGACGACACCTACAACTTGCTGACATGAGGAAAGTTTCCAACCGATTTCTCATACACAAACAGCAGTTGACCGGCGTTGCCTGGTGAAACGTTGTTGTGATGCCTCGTGTGAGGAGGAGAAACGCGTACCATCACGTTTCCGACTTTGATAAAGGTCTGATAGTAGCCCATCGCGATTGCGGTTTATCGCATCGCGATATTGCTGCTCGCGTTGGTCGAGATCCACTTACTGTTAGCAGAATATGGAATCGGTGGGCTCAAGAGGGTAATATGGAACGTCGTGCTGGGCCCCAACGTCCTCGTATCACTAGCAGTCGAGATGACAGGCATTTTATCCGCATGGGTGTAACGGGTCGTGCAGCCACGTCTCGATCCCTGAGTCAACAGATGGGGACCTTTACAACAACCGTCTGCACGAACAGTTCGACGACGTTTGCAGCATCATGGACTATCGGCTCGGAGACCATGGCTGCGGTTACCCTTGACGCTGCATCACAGACAGGAGCGCCTGCGACGGTGTACTCAACGACGAACCTGGGTGCACGAATGGCAAAACGTCATTGTTTTTCGGATGGATCAAGATTCTGTTTACAACATCATGATGGGCGCATCCGTGTTTGGCGACATCGCAGTGAACGCACACTGGAAGCGTGTATTTATCATCGCCATAGTGGCGTATCACCCGGCGTGATAGTATGGGGTGCCATTGGTTACACGTCTCGGTCACCTCGTGTTCGCATTGACGGCACTTTGAACAGTGGACGTTACATTTCAGATGTGTTACGACCCGTGGCTCTACCCTTCATTCGGTCCCTGTGAAACCCTATATTTGAGCAAGATAATGCACGACCGCATGTTGGAGGTCCTGTACGGGCCTTTCTGGACACAGAAAATGTTCGACTGCTGCCCTGGCCAGCACATTCACCAATTGAAAACGTCTGGTCAATGGTGGCCGAGCAACTGGCTCGTCACAATACGCCAGTCAGTACTCTTGATGAACTGTGGTATCGTGTTGAAGCTGCACGGGCAGCTGTACCTGTACACGCCATCCAAGCTCTGTTTGACTCAGTGCCCAGGCGTATCAAGGCCGTTATTACGGCCAGAAGTGGTTGGTCTGGGTACTGATTTCTCCGGATCTATACACCCAAATTGCGTGAAAATGTAATCACATGTCAGTTCTAGTATACTATGTTTGTCCAATGAATACCCGTTTATCATCTGCATTTCTTCTTGGTGTAGTAATTTTAATGGCCAGTAGTGTAGCTCCAACTACCATTCCACATTCAAGGCCTGTTAATTCTCGTCGCGCAGATTTAATCACTCTGGACAGCATTTCACACGAATCACCTGAGTACAAACGACACCTCCATCAATGCACTGCCCTTTTATAGCCTGTGTACGCGACACTACCGCCATTTGTATGTGTCCACATCGTTATCCCTTAACTTTTGTCAGCTCAGTGTGCGGTGAGCCGCACCAGCAGGACTCTGGACTGCTGGGTTGAGCTAGCATACGGCCGCGGAGGGGGACTCACCCGCCGATGCTGAAGCCGCCGACGGTCCAGCCGGAGGCGCGCCAGCCGCGCTCAGAGGCCAGGATGTCTTCGTCGCTGAAGCCGTGCACGCCGCCGCTGCCGGCCGGCTCCCTGTCCGCCGGCTGCGTCGCGTCCGAGTCCGTGTCGCTCTCCGGCGCGTCCAGGTGGTGCGAGGACGCTGCGACAACAACGAGCGAGGCGTCGCAACATTGCTTGGCGTCACAACAGTAGTGAGGCTTCGTAGAATGGCTGAGGTGCTAAAATCTTTGGGAAACACTGATCAGAACGAAAGTACACCAAAAAAACGATTACAACTTTAGAACAACTTGATGATTTATTTAAGAGAAAGAGCTCCACAAATTGAGCAAGTCAATAATGGTTCACTCATCCTGAGGGATATCGTGCCAAATTCTGTGCAATTGACAGGTTAGATCGTCAAAATCTCGCTGTGGTTGGAGAGCCCTGCCCATTATGCTCCAACCTTTCTCAATTGGGGAGAGATCCAGCGACCTTGCTGGCCAAGAGAGGGTTTAGCAAGTACGAGACATGTTTTTTAAGTAAGTACCGTTTTCACATTAAAAAAAGACGTGCTAAGATATCTCGATAATTTTATTTTTGCATGAAAGCCTGTACCTTAATCTACGTACTGACGCCATTACAGTCTGATTCTCCCTTGTTTACCAACGTAAGTGTTTAGATCAGGGGTCTCCTAACTACGGCAAACCGGCCCGCGTTAGCTGGCCGGACATCTCCGGTATCCGGCCCGCCAAATACACTCCTGGAAATGGAAAAAAGAACACATTGACACCGGTGTGTCAGACCCACCATACTTGCTCCGGACACTGCGAGAGGGCTGTACAAGCAATGATCACACGCACGGCACAGCGGACACACCAGGAACCGCGGTGTTGGCCGTCGAATGGCGCTAGCTGCGCAGCATTTGTGCACCGCCGCCGTCAGTGTCAGCCAGTTTGCCGTGGCATACGGAGCTCCATCGCAGTCTTTAACACTGGTAGCATGCCGCGACAGCGTGGACGTGAACCGTATGTGCAGTTGACGGACTTTGAGCGAGGGCGTATAGTGGGCATGCGGGAGGCCGGGTGGACGTACCGCCGAATTGCTCAACACGTGGGGCGTGAGGTCTCCACAGTACATCGATGTTGTCGCCAGTGGTCGGCGGAAGGTGCACGTGCCCGTCGACCTGGGACCGGACCGCTGCGACGCACGGATGCACGCCAAGACCGTAGGATCCTACGCAATGCCGTAGGGGACCGCACCGTCACTTCCCAGCAAATTAGGGACACTGTTGCTCCTGGGGTATCGGCGAGGACCATTCGCAACCGTCTCCATGAAGCTGGGCTACGGTCCCGCACACCGTTAGGCCGTCTTCCGCTCACGCCCCAACATCGTGCAGCCCGCCTCCAGTGGTGTCGCGACAGGCGTGAATGGAGGGACGAATGGAGACGTGTCGTCTTCAGCGATGAGAGTCGCTTCTGCCTTGGTGCCAATGATGGTCGTATGCGTGTTTGGCGCCGTGCAGGTGAGCGCCACAATCAGGACTGCATACGACCGAGGTACACAGGGCCAACACCCGGCATCATGGTGTGGGGAGCGATCTCCTACACTGGCCGTACACCACTGGTGATCGTCGAGGGGACACTGAATAGTGCACGGTACATCCAGACCGTCATCGAACCCATCGTTCTACCATTCCTAGACCGGCAAGGGAACTTGCTGTTCCAACAGGACAATGCACGTCCGCATGTATCCCGTGCCACCCAACGTGCTCTAGAAGGTGTAAGTCAACTACCCTGGCCAGCAAGATCTCCGGATCTGTCCCCCATTGAGCATGTTTGGGACTGGATGAAGCGTCGTCTCACGCGGTCTGCACGTCCAGCACGAACGCTGGTCCAACTGAGGCGCCAGGTGGAAATGGCATGGCAAGCCGTTCCACAGGACTACATCCAGCATCTCTACGATCGTCTCCATGGGAGAATAGCAGCCTGCATTGCTGCGAAAGGTGGATATACACTGTACTAGTGCCGACATTGTGCATGCTCTGTTGCCTGTGTCTACGTGCCTGTGGTTCTGTCAGTGTGATCATGTGATGTATCTGACCCCAGGAATGTGTCAATAAAGTTTCCCCTTCCTGGGACAATGAATTCACGGTGTTCTTATTTCAATTTCCAGGAGTGTATTTGAGGTGGTACCTATACTGCCAACAACTGAGTTCCGAGGCCTATCGCGACCAGTACACCGCGACATTGGCTCTGCTACTCGCTACAGGACTACATAACTGAACTTATTGTTGCACCGCTTGAAATAACATTGCGTTGACATACTCTACCTCTGTCACGTCTTGCAGTAATAGTGTTTCTAACAATCATTTGGAGATTTCGTTAACTTTGCAGGACGCTTTCGTGAAGAATGTGCAGTGACATACATTTTTGTCTGTGAAATTCGCCAGAATAAAATACGCCATAATTTCGGTCAGGTACGCCACCAATCAAAATTATATGATTAAAAAAATCGTACTTCGTTTTAGTGCTAGCTATTCCCACAACCTTAGATTTTTGCGATTTCATCATTCCTTTAGCCTTACATTACGGTGATCATGCAGTGCTAGGGTGCTTTAATCCCACTAGGTAGGTCTTGGCCCTTATGACGTCGTCGAGGAGTCAATGTGGCCCGCGGACTAAAAAGTTTGGAAATCCCTGGTTTAGGAGGAGATTACTATTTAACGTCCCGTCGACAACGAGGTCATTAGAGACGGAGCACAAGCTCGGATTAGGGAAAGATGGGGAAGGAAATCGGCCGTACCCTTTCTAACGAACCATCCAGGCATTTGCCTGAAGCGATTTAGGGAATACACGGAAAACCTAAATCAGGATGGCCGGACGCGGGATTGAACCGTCGTCCTTCCGAATGCGAGTCCAGTGTGCTAACCACTGCGCCACCTCGCTCGGCGGTTCCCTGGTTTAGATGCCTCCGATAATAGTGAGTCCCGCCGACTCTCAAGTACGGGCTGTTCTAAGATTTCTTACTGCAAAAGACCTAAAAGCGATCCATACTCGTCAGATCTGTGTGCAGTTTACGGAGAAAACATTATGAGTGATGGAATGCTAAGAAAGTGTGTGAGAGCATTTAAAGATGGCCGCACAAATGTGCATGATAAACAGCGGAGACGGCGCCCTTCGGTCGTTAATGAAAGTATGGAACAGGAAGTGGACAATAAGGTGAGAGAAAACAGACGCTTTACGATTCCCTCCTTGCGGGATGACTTTGCTAATGTTTCTCGTAGTGTTTTGTATGGCACTGTGACCGAGCACTTGAATTACCGAAAAATGTGCGCGCGTTGGGTACCGAAAATGTTGACGGGTGTGCACAAAACCAAAAGTTTAGTCAGTGCATTGACTTTCCTTGAGCGGTACCATAACGACGGTGATGATTTCTTAAGCCAAATTGTTACAGGAGATGAAACATTGGTAGCCTACGTCACACCAGAATCAAAGCAACAGTCCATGGAAGTTGAGCAAGGGCATCGTTTTGCTGCAAGACAATGCCCGTCCGCATGTGGCGAATCAGACCAAAGATCTCATCACATCTTTTCGATGGGAAACTCTAGATCATCCTCCGTACAGCCCCGATCTTGCGCCCAGTGCCTACCGTCTGTCCCTGCCCTTGAAGATCACTTGGGCGGTCAGCGTCTTCAAGACGATGACGAAGTCAAAACAGTGGTGATGCAGTGGTTAACAAAGGCGGCAGACTTCTGTGAGGAGGATATTCAAAAACTGGTACAACGTTATGACAAGTGCCTCAATATTGACGGAAATAATGTAGAAAAGTTGATTAAGGTACAGGCTTTCATGTAAAAATAAAATTATTGAGGTATCTTAGCAAGTATTCAAAACGGTACGTACTTAAAAAACACGCCTCGTAGAAGAGAAGTAGTAGGAACACTGAGTGGGCATTTGCTTGCTGAAATGTAAGCCCTGGCTGGCTTGCCTTGAAGGCCAACAAAACGGGGTGTAGAATATCGCCGACGTACACCTGTGCTAAGGATGCCATGGATGACTACCAAAGAGATCCTGTTATGAAAAGAAATGGCATCCCAGACCATCATTCCTTGCTGTTGGGCTGTATGATGAGCAACAGTCAGGTTGGTATCCGACTACTGTCTGGGCCATCCCCAAACACGCCTTTCGCCTGGAATCTCATTCACTGGAGTGGAATTATTTTCTTGCATGTCTGGATGAGCAGACACTGATGATGATATAGAGCGATCCGAAATTAATTTGAAATAAATTCACTGAATGCGAATAACCTAGCCTCAGATGTGTCTGGTAATAGATGTACTGCCTAATGGTGCATATGAAAATTTGTGCAGCACCAAGACCCGAACGCAATCATCTTAACCATTAGGCTATCCATGTACACCTCACAGACTGACCCAGACTTCCATATTTCACACTGTCTACATCCATATACCATACTCTCGTATATTCAATTTGGGTGGCTGTATATCGTCATCAATGTTTGCTCATCCAGACATGCAAGTAAATGTTACATGCCGGGGCAGGCAAAAGACGATAACGTCATAGGCCTCGATTCCACATTGTCTCCTTCTATCTGATTCGATTAATGGTTAGGCTGACCACAAGCAAAAAATGAGAAATCTGTCCTTGAGTCCCGATCAGGCACAAATTTCCACATGTCTCCAACAGGTAGTACATCCATACCTAACAATTGAGGCCAAGTTACTTGCATTCAGCAACTTTATTTCGAATTGGATTAGAACTGTCTTTAGTGATGTCCACCTTGAAAGGAGCCCTGACGACCAGTGAAGGTGTTTCTGGAGGCACCCCGGATAGCAGTAGGATAGCAACTGTCATTGACGATACAGAGCGACTGATTTGGAGGAGGAGGAGAGGGAGGAGGTTAATGTCATTGAGGTCATTAGGGATGGAGCCCAGTCTCGGATAAGGGAAGGAACCATGCATTTGCCTGGAGCAATTTACGGAAATCACAGGGAACCTAAATATGGATGGCTGGACCCAGGTGTTAACTGTCTTGATCCTGAATGCGAGTAGACTATGCTAACCACTACGCCACCTCACTCAGTCCAGCTGAGTTGGAGAGATGAATCTCGTTGTACCTTGTAACAGTCAGATGGAATGCTTTGGGTCTGGCGATTTCACGGACAAATTATTCCACAAACTGTTTGTCTTTTAAAGTCATGTTTGTTACACACTGACAATTAGTAAGGCATGCACTTTAGTTATCTGTATGGCGTGCCTCTCGAAAGTTACTGTTCGACAGAAGCAGTGTGTGTCTGGAATGTGACTGTAGCTTGTTTCACACTAGTGTCTATACGTGTACGTAAGTCGTTACTTTAATGTGCATTGTTCCTGTCAAAACGCATAAGTAGCTATTAGATGCAACATACAGACTATCTGTTACGATGGTCACATTTACTTATCATAGCGTATCAACGTTTCAGAGTAAATGTATTCATGGGAAGTGTATATTTGAGAATCTGCACATGAGACTGTTGTACTGGGTGGTTACAATTAAACTTTCCTTGTTTAACACCTTATCACATGGAAACTAATTACTGTACGAGCACCAAAATTCGTAGCATTAATATCCAGAGTATGGGGTGCACGAGTTTCATGTGTAACAGCGCCACCACCCATTTCCAACTATGGCCACCTGGTGCCGTGATCAGTCACCGTCATTCATAGCCTGGTGCACTTGACCAGTCGCAGTGCACTTGTTGACGTGTCAACATGAGCTTGGACAAAAGCAGCAGGACATTATTGGAGAAATTCTATTACCAAAACAACAGTATTGCTGCAGCTGCACTTCGAGAATTTCGCTGGCTGAAAGGATTATGGAAGGGTCCTCTTAATCCACCTGCTGTGTGGAGTGTGATGAAGACGTTCGAATTAACTGCAGAACTGGGTGTCGGTCCAGGAAGAGGCCGACGACTGTTTGCACCACAGGTGGTTGATGTTGATGAAATCTCTGTTGCTGTGACAGACATAGCTGTGCGCAATTCCCGATCGTCAGGCAGTGCGCGTGCTGTGTCACAACAGTTGAATATCCTGTGGTGCACATACGGAACGTGCTTCGAACCATTCTCAAATGGTACCTGTACAGCCATACATATCTTACAGCATCTTGCACCACAGGACACACGACATATTGACTTTGCTCTCCACTTTCTCGAAAGGACTGAAGTTGATGAGGGCTACAGATAGACAAAGCTCATTTTTCTCTGACAGATGAGGTGAACACACAGAATTGCTGAGTGTGGGGATCTTCACCTCCAGTCACTATGCACGAAGTTCCTCTGTATCTTGAACGTGTCACTGTACAGTGTGCCTTCACAGCTACGTTTATCATTGACCCATTCTTTTTTGAACAGGTTGGCGCTGAAGGACGTGCTGTGTGACCGGCCAGCATTATTGCGGTATGCTTCGCCAGCACGTCATACCCGCCCTACAGGAGGTAGATGCATTGAAGTCAACAGTTTTCATGCGAGGTGGGGCCCCACCGCACAACGCTCGGTAAGTTCACCTGCTTCTCCGCAACACATTTGGGAGCGATCTAATCGTCAGCCGATCGTTTCCAAATGCTTGGCCAGCACGATCACCTGATGTTACTCCCTGTGTGGGCTACCTGCAGGACTGAGTTTACCAGGCGAACATTCACACATGTGCTGCTTTGAAGGGCATGCGTTTTCAGACTCTTCTGTGTGGCATATTGAGACCATTTTATAGCAGTAATGCTACTAGTATGTAATGATATGATGTTCCATAGCAGCACACTAAAAGTGTTTCAGTTGACTGCACATTATTTATCTTCCTCATGTCCTTGACATTAATGCTATCAAGTTAGGTACTCATGTGGTAATTAGTTTCCATGTTGTAATGTGTTAAATAGGGGAAGTTTAATTACAACCACCCAGTTATATGCCAAATGAATGTGCATAGACTGGTCTGAAGGTGGCGTTTCTGTGCCAGTGGTCAACACTGTTTCACCCGCCCCTTCTGGGGGTGGATCTTTTGGGGCTGCACGGACCCCCGGTCGACGGACTCACCGGCGGCGGCGTTGCTGAGCGCCCCCACGACGCGGGCCAGCAGCTCCGCGGGTCGGATGGCCGCCCCGGCCGTGGCGAACGTGGCGGCGCGGTCGATGCGGCCCAGGTCGGTCTCGGACATGACCCTGGGCAGCCGGCCGCGGCCGCCGCCGGAGCCCACGCCGCCCAGGAAGTCGGAGTTGGCGCGCCGGCGCAGGCCCGGGCTGCCGCCGGCGGTGTGCAGGCACGGCTCCGAGCTGCTGCGGGTCCGCAGGGCGCGCGCGCACGACAGCTCGTCGTCGCGGTACACCGGCTGTCGGCACACCGCACAGGTACACTCTACACTGTACAACACCCAGAGCCACCGGCGGAGAGCAACACGTTGTGGGGCCCAAAGTAAACCCAGATTACGCTGTGGTTGACTGTCCACAGTATCAGTTTACTATATCTGGGGCTGGGCCCGTCACCTAATCACTCTACAGAAAGTTTAACTTAACGTTTCAAGTGGACGTTGTATGTCCTATGCCGCCAATGTTTAATTATACAATTTTGTGACCCATTACCTTGGAAAATTTTTTAAGACAATAACTTACAATTTTCCATAATTATTGAATGCACCTTTCTGGATACACTGAACTAGAATTATTATTAAAATTGTATGTTATTCTAATTCCATATGTGTTGAATCTCACACTTAGCATGCTGTGAAAATTTCATGTCTCTATCGTTAGTACTGTTTTAGAAAACAAAAAATGGTTCAAATGGCCTTGAGCACTATGGGACTTAACATCTGTGGTCATCAGTCCCCTAGAACTTAGAACTACTTAAACCTAACTAACCTAAGGACATCATACAACACCCAGTCATCACGAGGCAGAGAAAATCCCTGACCCCACCGGGAATCGAACCCGGGAACCCGGGCGCGGGAAGCGAGAACGCTACCGCACGACCACGAGCTGCGAACTTTAGAAAACAGGTAGTTTATTGCCAAAAATGTAGTTCAGAGATATTGAGGTTTAATACTTTATTTATTACAAATTCTTATACAGACTTCTGCGTCTGTTATGCACTAGAATTGCCCTGGCCCATAGTCTGTGTTTTCGTCAGTGTCACAACAGCTCAGTACTTGCCTCCTCCTTTTCTTTCTTGCTTCCTTTGTCATTTGCTGAGCAGCTAACTCTGCTTCATGTAAATGAAGCTCATGCAGTTCCCGCAGTCCTTCAGCCGTGTTCGGTCCCAATGTTACCCCTAACTTCTCCAGAACCTTAAGTCTTTCATAGTTCCCACCATTAAAAGGTATTACAGCATCAGACACTGGTAACGTTACAGTCATAATGCAAACAAATACATTTTTAGGCACACGGCACAACACAACGTTATTGAAGGACCCATTCACATTCGCATTCGGGAGGACGACGGTTCAATCCCGCGTCCGGCCATCCTGATTTAGGTTTTCCGTGATTTCCCTAAATCGCTCCAGGCAAATGCCGGGATGGTTCCTTTCAAAGGGCACGGCCGACTTCCTTCCCTGTCCTTCCCTAATCTGATGAGACCGATGACCTCGCTGTCTGGTCTCCTTCCCCGAAACAACCAACCAACCAACCCATTCACATTCTGGTTTGATTGCCATAATATCATTACTTTTACCACAGTCACCCATCTCTAAAGTTACTTTCCTTTCCGATGTACTAGGGGGCGTGGTCACTTCAGAAACATTATCGTGGTCTCCTTCACTGCTAGCGCACGTGTTTTGAAGTACTTCAGAAGAAAACGCAGGGCTCACATATCTGTTACCCGCAAATCTGCGTTACTTGAAGTTACTTTTACGCTTAGTCATTTTATTTAAAAATGCAATGGAAGTTAGCTTACTACAAAAATAGCCGATAATCACACCACTTTCAACGAAAAATAGTATCATAAACAAAGGACTGATTTGTTTAATCGTAATGCCAACTTCGGAGACGTAGCAGTAGGCACAAAACAAAGCAATTCACAGCCTTCTTGACTGTGTAATTCCCAAGATATGACTGCTCAACGGTCGCAGTATATGCGTAGTTGCGAAACTTGACAGTTGCACTTCAACATTAAAAATATTATTTGAAAGCCTCACAGTTGTCTGATTTTAATGTATTATATACCACAATGTTCAGAAAGTCCAAAGTACATTATGGAGTAGAAAACGGAAAATGTCAAATTTCAACGAATTTAACATACAATGTCCCCTTAACCAATGTAACAATCCACTTACAGAGTTCCACAAAGCTCAATCTCAGGTCCATTATTGTTTCTATTATACGTAAACGTCAACACATCTAATACACAACAACTGAAGTTACCTATTTTGCAGATGACATTAGTATTGTAATGAACCGAAACAAACACAGAGCAACAGGAAGAAAATGGTGAAAATGTTCTTAAAAGTATTACTGAAGAGAAGAACACGGCAAGTGGCGTCACCGTTCTTCCTAGGAAGCACCTGCCTTAAACAGATATCAACGAGCTGATTGATGGAGGGTGAGCATGAGAAATCATTCTTACAGCACGTTTTTGAGAAATGAAGACTTCCTTTTTTAAAGATGAGATACCCCAGAACATTGTTCCATATCACATTATTCAATGAAAGCATGCGAAATTCGTCAACTTACTGATTTGCTCCTCCCAAACGTTTTCAACAATTTGAAGCACACATTTAGGTGAACTAGGTTGTTTTAGGAGTCCCAAAACGATTTTTTTTTTCAGTTTAAATTCGCATCAATATGAATACCTAAAAATTTCGAAGTTTCCAAACTCTTTATTGTTTGTTCACGTTTTGTTAGATTTATCATTGGTGTAGTACTCCTCATGTTGTTCTAGATGTTCTCCTATGAACACACCCTGTAACATCGATATGCTATGAGAAGTAAATGTACCCATGTATATGCGACCGCCATAACAGAACATGGCAAGCGTCATGACTGTGCTTCCTAGGAACTTCACTCAGTGGAAGAGGAGTCAAAACAACCGGCGTATGTGTGGGTACTCGACCAATTCTGAGAAAACGAATCTCTGCCTCGTGATGACTGGGTGTTGTGTGATGTCCTTAGGTTAGTTAGGTTTAAGTAGTTCTAAGTTCTAGGGGACTGATGACCATAGATGTTAAGTCCCATAGTGCTCAGAGCCATTTGAACCATTTTTTCAGAAAACGACGGTTAAGATTTTCGCGGTATTTTCGAAGCACTTTATTTGCCTTTTAGCAGGCGGTACTCTCAGACGAAATGGTGGCTGAATGGTTAACGTCGCAGCTTCTTAATTTTGCGCCCAATTATTGTTTTCATTTATTTCATATTTATTGTCTTCATTTATCTACCCTTGTCTGTAGAAGTTTACTACATGAGAGTTTCTTGTCAGTCTGTGAGATATAAGGACATTACATTAATTGTAAAATTACAACTGGATTTTACGCTAACAAGGGAAACTCCCAATCGCACTTCTCAGATTTAGGGGTAAGATGGCCCAGTGGATGGCTTGCCAAAAACTGAACACAAATCAAGCATGGAAACATGAAGGTGTCTGCCACTGTGAAAAAATAAGCTCAAGCAAAAGATTTGCAGCACGAGCAAATTTGAATACCCATGGCGTCGTGGTAACGTGGTCACAGTGTTGTACTGTGAAAGTGGAGGTCCGTGTTCAAATCTCCCACGTGCCCCACATTTTTTTTTTTGTTTTTTTTTTTTCAAAAAATTATTAAATGTCCGTCCGGTTATTGACGTATCCTTTCGCTGTATTCATATTTGTGTCTGTGTCGTGGTGTAACGTCCGTTTGCATAAGCGAGATGTAAGGAAGGCACGTCCAGACCTACATACCACCTATTTGTTCTACACAAGTACCACGCGTTATGACTCTTGCGTTCCGTTTTGGAAGTTTAGACTCTTGAATTCTTTTGTTGTAACACACAGTAGTTCGCACCTGTTTATTTGTTGGTTTCATTCCTGTGAGAGGTCTATGTGGCATCTCGCCTGCTGTCACTATTCATCATATTTAGTTGCGACAGTAAATATATTCTTATCATATGATTCATATTCTGTAACCAATGTACGAGGTGTGACCTGGAAAGTTTTAAGAATGGATCCGCTACTGCTTACTGGTTTGGCGGGCAGGTACATGCAGGGTGGGGAGTGAGTCATTGCCTTGTCCTTGAACTCCCTCTCACAGAAAACTGCGTTTCCTTTATTCAGGTCGTTGTGGCAGCTGGTTGAGTGGGCGGTCTGTTAGGGCTTGTTACCGGATTCTGTCTGTGTGAAAATGGACGTAAAAACGGAACAACGAGTCTGTGTAAAATTTTGTTTTAAAACTGGGAAATCAGCTACTGAGACTTGCGAACTGTTAAAAACAGCTTTTGCAGATAATTTTATGAGTCAGTCAAATGTTTTTGTCTGGTTCAATCGATTTAAAAATCGCCGCGAATCATTTGAAGATGAACCACGGTCCGGTCGTAGTTGCACCTCAAAAAAAGAATGAAAATGTTGTGAAAGTTCACGACTTGGCGCACTATCAACGTAGACTTACCATTAGGGAGATGGCTCATGAACGTAAATGGCTCTAAGCACTATGGGACTTAACTGCTGAGGTCATCAGTCCCCTGGAACTTAGAACTACTTAAACCTAACTAACCTAAGGACATCACACACATCCATACCCGAGGCATGTTCAAATGGTTCAAATGGCTCTGAGCGCTATGGGACTCAACATCTTAGGTCATAAGTCCCCTAGAACTTAGAACTACTTAAACCTAACTAACCTATGAACGTCACACACACCCATGCCCGAGGCAGGATTCGAACCTGCGACCGTGGCAGTCCCGCGGTTCCGGACTGCAGCGCCAGAACCGCTAGACCACCGCGGCTGGCCCCGAGGCAGGATTCGAACCTGCGACCGTAGCGGTCGCGCGCTTCCAGACTGTAGCGCCTAGAACCGCTCGGCCACCTCGGCCGGCCGCTGATGAAAATTTAAGTTTCTATGCAGATCAATCAATTTTAACTGAAGATCTGAATATGCGTCTAGTGTTCGCAAAATTCATTCCAAAAGTGTTAAGTGCCCAGAGACAACAGCAACTTGAAGTGTGCCAAGAACTAATTAATCGGATTAAAAATGAGCCAGATTTGTTAAATAGGGTAATGACAGGTGACGAATCGTGGGCATATGGATATGATCCTGAAACCAAAGTGCAGTCTTCGTAGTGGAAGGCTCCAGGTTCACCACGACCGAAGAAAGCATGGCAAAGTCGGTTGAAGGCGAGGACAATGTTGGTGATTTTTTTTCGATTCTACCGGTAGTGGGCATCATGAATTTATCCCTGGAGGACAGACAATTAACCAGGAATACTACAAATGTGTCCTTGAGCGTTTGCGCGAAAAGGTGTGGAAGAAAAGGTCTGCATTGTGGAAAGACAGGAGTTGGGCGCTACACCATGACAATGCTCCAGCTCATCGTGCGTTCAAATTCAAAATTCCTGTGCTTCCACAACCACCAAATTTCCCTGATTTGGCCCCTGTAGACTTCTACCTGTTACCTAAACGGAAATTTTCACTAAAAGGGAAGCGATTTGACTCGATTGAAGACATCCAGGCAAATAGGGAGAGCGTGCGTAACACACTTCAGGAAAAAATTTCCAGGAATGTTTCCAAAAGTGGAAACACCGTTGGAGTCGGAGTGTTCAGTCAGAAGCGTACTATTTTGAAGGAGATGCATCACAGTAGCATGTAAGTACCGCCACTGTACAGTTACAAGACCGCTCTTAAAACTTTCCAATCACACCTCGTATAGTATGACAATTGAAAAAATTACAGAAGGAGAACAGACACATTAATGACCGGACGGAAAGTTCATAATTTTGTGATCACACAACCACGGTGCTGTTATCCTTCCACTTTGCTCGATGTTGCGCATCTCAAGCCTGGAGCATTCACTGTTTCGATTTTGGTTTTTTCTTCCAGTTTTCATGCTTGATATGTGTTCAGTTTTCCACTAAACCATTTCACCACTAAATGTGAGGGAGGCGCAAATGAATATATATATATATATATATATATATATATATATATATATATATATATATATATATATTTTGTGTGTGTGTGTGTGTGTGTGTGTGTGTGTGTGTGTGTGTGTGTGTGTGTGTGTGTGTGTGTGTGTGTGCGCGCGCGCGCGCGCTACAATCTTTTAAATTCTCGTATTCCGATGTTTCATTCTTATATTAATTCTTATATTTTATTCATATGTTTATACTTCAGGAAGATTTCGTGCGTTACCTTGGATGACGCCAATTGTAGAAACCTACGAAATACAGATATTCCGAACACCACGAGCATTGTGCGGACGCTGGTTTGCCACATCAGCCTATCTTCGAACGAATCTCACGCGGTAAAGAAATGTCGTTAACACTGCTGAAGATTTCGCGTGTTCGCAATAATTTCGTGGCCAACCATACACAGCGGATCACTTTTCCGAAAACTGGCGCTTGCAACTGATTATGAACCAAGATACAGGACAGGAATTTCAGCGATAACAATTTCAAATAATTTTTAAATGCATTCATATGACATACAATTAGTAGACGAAAAGGACAAAATAATACCAATATACACTGGAAAACATTCTTATAGTAATCTTCTACAGACTTTGGTATGTAAATGAAAAACGAAAATAAAAGTAATAATCGAGTTTTGAACACGGGGTGCAAAGTTACGAAGTGGCGGCGGTAACAACTATGCCATCACCATCATTTTGTCTGAGAATATCGCGCGGTAAAGGGCACATAAAGTAAGTGAAGATACCTCGAAAAATTTGACCTCCGATTCTTTAGAAATGGTCGAGTACCTACGGATAAGCTGAGACATGTGTTTACTTAATTTTACCTCTCTTCCACTCATTCACGTTTCTAGGAAACCACGTTATGGATCTTGCCGTGTTCTCGTCGTGTGTGATTTTCTGGGAACAGTCTCTCAATTTACAAAAGACTCAGCGCATTCAGTTCTGCACATCTAGAGGTACTAGACCAAGCATAAGTCAAACACGAGGTGAAGAAACAATAAATCGTGTGGAATCTTCAGAATTTTTACGTTTCCATACTAGTACGAATTTAAACTGAAAAAAATCATTTTGGAACTCCTAAAACAACCTAGTTCAGCCAAATGTGCAATTCAGACTGTTAAAAATCTTTGGGAGGAGCAAATCAGTAAGTTGACGAGTTCTGAATGTTTTCATTCAATCATGTGATATGGAATGTTATGGGGTATCTCATCTTTAAGAAAGGAAGTCTTCATTTCTCAAAAACGTGCTACGAGGGTCGTTCAGTAAGTAACGCCCCACATTAAAAAAAAAAAAAATCCATTAATATACATAGACGAATGTCCTTGTTGCTGCTGCACATTTGATGTTTGTTCTGTGCGCCGCTGTAGTTTCGAACCGTTCTGGCAGATGGCAGAGCCGTAGTACAGCGTCAAAATGGCGTCTACGTACGACTCAACGCTACAAGCAGCGATCTGTTACTGAATTCTTGTGTGCAGAAAAAGAAACCGTGGTGAACATCCATAAACGTTTGTGTGCAGTCTATGGCGAAGCTGCAGTTGATAGGAGTACAGTTGGGCGATGGGTAAGGAAATTTACAGCCTCAGGAAATGCAGAAACAGAGCTCCACGATCAGCCACGCTCGGGACGTCCTGTCACAGCCACTACTCCAGACATGTTGAATCGTGCGGATGCCATTATTCGTTCCAACCGGCGCATCACAACTCGAAAATTAGCTCTACATTTGTCGGTCAGCAGTGTAAGTGCGTCTGCAATGGTGAGACTCCCAGATATTCAAAGAGGTGCCCATGAAGGGTTCCACGAATGCTCACAACGGACAACAAGATTCAAAGCAAGGTCGTTTCATCTGAATTGTTGGAGTGTTTTGAGACCGACGGAGAGGCCTTTCTGTCACGGATCGTTACGGGGTACGAAAACTGGATGCACCACTTTGCGCCAGAAACAAAAAGGCAGTCCATAGAGTGGTATCATCCTCATTCATCACAAAAGAAGAAATTAAAGACAACCCCCTCTGCTGGAAAAGTCATGCTGACAGTCTTCTGGGATATCGACGGCGTCTTTCTCGTGGATGTGATGCCAAGAGGGCCAACCATCAATTCAGAGGCATACGTGAAGACTCTGAATAAACTCAAGATCCGTTTCCGACGTGTTCAGTCGGACAAGAATCCAGCAGAAATCTTGCTCCAATACGATAATGCACGCCCACACACAAGTCTGAAAACTCCGGAACACATCGCCAAATTGGGATGGACATCACTGCCTCATCCACCAGACAGTCCAGACCATGGCACCCTCGGACTGCCATCTCTTTGGGCCGCTTAAAGATTCTCTATGGGGAACACACTTTCAAGATGACGAGAGTGTCAGTCGTGCAGTGAAAACCTGGCTACGCCTACAGGACAAGAGCTTTTACCAGCAGGGAGTACATGTCCTTCCACAACGTTGGCGTACGGGCTTAGAACGTGGTGGAGACTACGTAGAAAAACAGGACATGGACAGTACGTATTGATATTGATATACATTGTTACCAAATTCTGACTCTTAAAAATAAATATGTACTGAGAAACCAATTTGGGGCATTAATTATTGAACGACCCTCGTATAGCAGACATGATAAGTGAATTGGAGTGGCGATCATTAAAACAATGGCGTTTTTCGTTCCGACGGGATCTTCTCATGAAATTTCAATCACCAGTTTTCTCCTCTATTGCCAAAACATTCTGTTGCCACCAACCTACATAGGGAGAAATGATCATCACTATAAAATAAAAGATATGGGGGCTCGCACGGAAAAATTTAAGTGCTCGTGTTTCCCGCGTGCCGTCCGAGAGTGGAACGGTAGAGAGACAGCATGAAGATCGTTCATTGAACCCTCTGCCAGGCACTTTACTGTGAATAGCAGAGTAATCACGTAGATGTAGATCTGCTATGCTCACCCTTTATTAGCTTGTAGACATCTGTTTAAGGCAGGAGTGTGTAACCTTTATAGCTTACCTGGGTCACACTGGAGGAAGACGAGTATTTTTGGCCGCACATAATACACTTAACAGAAACAGTATCTGCCGAGAGAGCAAAAAAGTGAAGGAACATGGAATGATTTTGCCATTGTTTATATGCAATTTCATAACTTTACATATACGGAATTTAATAAATTTTTTACCCGTCGTGTGATAGGTGCTCACTTCTCGGACCTCGGTCTTGCTTTGGCCCACATGCGATTCGCCGGCCAGGGGACTTACACCAATGTTTTAAGGACTTTGGTATTTACGGTATATTTATTCACTCATGAAGTTTTTTGTAAGTAATTACTGCAATTCAAAAGGAACAATGATGTACATAATACAATACCAAAAGAAAAAGCTATATTCAGTGTTCCACAATAAGCGAAAGGCCTTGCAGCTTCGTTACGAATTTGCTGTTTTTGCTATTGAGATGCCGGACTGAATCGGGCAAAATCCCTCTATCTAGGAAACGTCGTTTTCTCTGATGGAGCAGCCTTCCGCACACATTAATCGGCACAACATTCGCATCAGAGATTCAGAACCCCCACACTTATCGGGAACTTGTCACAAACAGCGGAAAGGTGAATGTGAAGTGTGTGCTGATGAAAAGCAGCATAGTTGGACCATTCTTCTTCATCGGATAAACAGTAACAGGAACCGTTTATCTAGACAAGCATGAGCAATTCGCTGCCCTTCAAATTCTTTCCTTTCAATAAAATGTGATCTTCCAGCAGGATCATTGGCCATCTCCACAGGAGTAATGTGGATGCAATAACCCCCATCACCCCCGTCCTACTTGTGGACACACGGGTTGAGACAGCATATTTTACCAATTTTACCGATTAAGAAGGGAACATCGACAGGACACCGAAAGTACAGGCTATGAGTATCTACTGGGCTCAGCGCTGACCATCTGGGGTGAGAGACTCAGTGACTGCTACTCCCAAGAAGACAACCTCTGTCCGTGGACCAAGGAGGATTCAGCTTTCACGTCCTGCAATCAACGTGGACATTATAAACTGAACACTAGTAGAAATTTGGGGACAGAAACTGACCGTATCCTCTTTGGTAAAACCGTCGCACCACTTGCCTTAAAACGTTTAGATCACCTACAAGAAACCTAAATCTGAATCTTCAAATGGCGATGTGAGATGAAGTCCAGTATTCTGCCACTTTACAGCCTGACTCAGTAGTGCCTTAGATATGAACAGAGTGAATAGAGTAGAGCCATCCTCAACATAATAAGTGATGTCTTCAGAGGATTATGACAGGACTGTGCATAAACCCTAAATCAATGTACCACCTAACTCCGCCTACAGTTCAATGTCAAAACCAGTCCACCATTTGGCTCTGCTTGCTACTATGAGTAGAGTGTCAGCCAAGGGATCATAGCACTGAGAATGTGATTTGGAGGTTAGTGAACATTATTCCTACAAAACGCTAGTTGCACCAGAACTGGTGACGAACCTTGAGCTTCTGGAGGTACATCTCGTTGACGACCCTGCGCAGATAGACGGCGTCCTTGGCGATGCCGTGCCAGAGGCGCGCCTGCGTCACTTTGAGGTTGTGCGCCAGCTTGTGCTCCAGCCGGGCCATCCGCTTGGAGCGCATGGCGCGCGTGATGAAGCCCAGGATCATGACCAGGTAGCCCAGCCCGAAGATCACCCACACCAGCAGCATGATCTGGTACAGCAGGAACCAGCCCGTCTGGAAGCCCATGTTTGTCTGTCCTGCAAAACGGGATGAAGCCAATTGCAACATGAGCATGGGACACATAATGAAGCCTAGTATCAACACCAGATAGCGCGGTTCAGTTAATATTCCACACTAGTAGAACTATAAAACTGTAGAGAGAGAGAGAGAGAGAGAGAGAGAGTCCAAGAGGGCACCCTTTTTCTCCAGTCTGGAGGGAACAACTAAAGTTTTAGTAGGCGTTCATCTGGATGCTAACTAGTATTTATTTAGCATATGGCATCTAAGTATATTTCAGTGCTGAACTACGTGACATTATTTCTATACACTTAATACAAGCAAACCTGTAGTCCCTGTATATACTTGACAGAATTTGGGGTTGCCATTAGAAATTCCTCGAAAACGCCTGCACACGCTCTTCCCTGACATGTTGGATAGTTTTGCTCAGTGCGCTGCATTCAACATTTAAAAAGTCTATCTGCATATTTTCCATTACACGTTCCACTCGGTTGAGAGGGTCGATCAAACCATGAGACACTCTCAGCAATGAAAGGAAATGGCACGGGTAAGAGGTATTTTGAAGCCACTCTCCTCCCGGAACTGGTAATGTTAAGCCCAGTGAGACTGTTTGCAAGTTCAGGAGGAGAATGTCTTGAAAGAAGTCTATCGACTGTGAGGTCAGGAATGTCAGAATGCACCGACTATCCAGGGTTTGCTACGATCTTGTTGTGTTCCCTGATCGAGGATTCTTTCCTTCGCAATTTTGGGGTTGGTATGTGACTCAGGATAGGCAGTCAGATGGTGGGAGTATACCTAATTGTTCCTGAAATAATAGCTTCAGCATTATTAAGTTGGACGTAACTTTTGTTTACATGAGTGCTGATCAAACATGTCGGTGCACAGTACTCTGCTGTGGCGCGTACCAGGCTCAATGCAAAAGACTGCAGAGTTGTTGGTTGTGGTGCACATGTTTTTCGATAAGTTTTTGGACGACTGTACCTCTTGTCCCCATGTGGCAGTTCTTGTGGGGTGTGCTTTCAAAGACAGGGTTCTATTCAGAGCCATACTAGTGATGTCAGTATCTGTTTGTAATTCATCATCATCCTTGGGTTCTGAAGTACTGAGCTAATAAGGAAGTTGCTCTTTACCTTATACCTGCCCTCCATTTCACTCCCTGACCATCCTGTGATCGTTGGGGTCCCTACACCACTGATCCTCTCGAAAGCCGACTGCCACTGGAATCAGATGTTCAGTACTAGATCCATTCGCCCACCCCCGAGCTGTGTTTATGTAGCTGTTGCTGGCCGCTGTGGCCTAGCGGTTCTAGGCGCTTCAGTCTGGAACCGTGCGAACGCTACGGTCGCAGGTTCGAATCCTGCCTCGGGCATGGATGTGTGTGATGTCCTTAGGTTAGTTAGGTTTAACTAGTTCTAAGTTCTAGGGGACTGATGAGCTCAGAAGGTAAGTCCCATAGTGCTCAGAGCCATTTCATGCTGTGTACAACTGTCATGTGTACTGCCCACCCATACCAGGTTCAAAAGGCTCTAAGCACCATGGGACTCAACATCTGAGGTCATCAGTCCCCTCCACTTAGAACTACTTAAACATAACTAACCAAAGGACATCACACACATCCATGTCCGAGGCAGGATTCGAACCTGCGACCGTAACAGCAGCGCGGTTCCGGACTGAAGCGCCTAGAACCGCTAGGCCACAGCGGCCAGCCCATACCAGGGTCATCCTCGTCTTCTAACACATCTACCCCTTGACTAGGTGCTGAAGAAGTGCTTGTTTCGTTTGCAGAGTAGCAAACTCTGTTTTACGTGCATGAGTGCCGACATCTTTGCTGCATCAGTGACTTAAGCAAGGGGTCGCATGGGCTGTTGAGTTCATCAGAAACTTCAGTGTTATAAACATTTTCACCCAGGTTCATCAACACGCACCGTTCCCCTCGTTCTCCCAGTGACACTGTCCAACAACGTCCGTATCCAGAATGAATTTTCGTTCTACAGTAGTGAGCACATGACTTGACACATCTTTTGCTTTCCGCGAGCAAGTGCTTTAGCGACTGAGCCATCTAAGTATGACTCACGCTCCGGACCTCAACTCCATTTTCAACATACCTCTCCCTGTACCTTCGAAGATGCCTATGAAAGGCAAAGACATCGAGTCCTAGACCGGCACATTATTTTCATCTGTCAGTAGTTTCAATCCTGAGTGTCTGCGCCAAGCTGTCTGAATCTAAAACTGACCTGATGAGCGTATGGCAAATGGAACATATTAGCGATCTAGACCATTTAATTCACAAAGGATGAGACATCGACACCAGGATAGGAAGTATATGGAAATGGACAAAGGGCATGTACAAAGAGAAAAGCAGCTCCATTAACGCTAAGCACATCTGGAGCTCTTGATGATGACGGCAACATATATCGCTGAAATATCTATCAGACATTACCATCTGGCTGAAAGCCAGTGCTGACTTCACGCAAATGTAGACTGATAAAAATGGGAGAAGTGAGAACAAGTATGCTACCTCAAAGCTTGCTGTGGTAATCTGAGTGGCAGTTGGACACAGGATGGGCAAAGACACGTGATCATTTTTTGGACATCCCAGGGCTGAAATAGTGAATGCATTGCGCTCTTCAATGATCTAATTATCGCCAACTTTACTGATGTTTTATAGTTATAGAAAATTGGTGCAACTTAACAGTGTCCTACAAATTTTGGAGCTAGACTCGCATTCGGGAGGACGACGGTTCAATCGCGCGTCCGGCCATCCTGATTTAGGTTTTCCGTGATTTCCCCAGGTAAATGCCGGAATGGTTCCTTTGAAAGGGCACGGCCGACTTCCTTCCCTAATCCGATGAGACCGATGACCTCTTAGTTTGGTTTCTTCCCTCAAAACAACCCAACCCCAAATTTTGGAAAGTACAGCATTATGATGATTATAATGTGATTTATTTTTTGGTGGGGAGAGGGATTGGCAAATAACTCAAAAATGATGGTGAAATATACTGACTGGGTTTCGTTTTTGGGATCCAGTATAAAACATTAAGAGCTTCTCATTTACACCTCATTTGGACACAGCGTTGCATGAGCACCCCTAACCATCAGCTAGCAATGATCAATTACCATGACAACATTTTTTGGGACACTTTATATTCCAGCTGATCATAGAGATGCAACAGATCATCCAGCCGTTCTTTTGTTTTGCTTTGAAGCATCACAGAAAGCAATTTAAAATTTCATCCTTTAGCACTAATTCAATTTGAGTAATTTCAAAAATGTCTCTAGCTTGTGGCTCGATGAACACACTTGTGTTCACCTTGTCGAAACAGAGCCTGGGACAGAACTGTGTGCCGCACTAGGTTGTTTGGTTTCCCATCTACAGCTGAGAAATCATTAGAGCTCTTAGAAATCTTTTTCTAGAGATTGAGAAACAAGGAATGCAGAAAGTATATTGGCTTTAACGGTTCTTTACTGGCTACAGTTCGAAGAGCAGAGCAAATATGTGATTTTAATGTCAGTTTCGAATTCAGTGGGACAAGATTAAGTAAGTCTCCATAGAATTTTGTGTGCTTAATGTTAAAAAGATGATCGGGACGAAAGGTAGTCTAGCAGAACCAAATACATCATATGTTAGTTGAGTTAGCAAATTATACCATGGTGTAGAATTAGCCAGAGGGAGATTAATGTTTGCATTGGGTTATCTGTTATGCGAGATAACAGAGTCAACACAGCCGCGCGGCATTAGCCGAGCGGTCTTAGGCGCTGCAGTCATGGACTGTGTGGCTGGTCCCGGGGGAGGTTCGAATTCTCCCACGGGCATGGGTGTGTGTGTTTGTGCTTAGGATAATTTAGGTTAAGTAGTGTGTAAGCTTAGGGACTGATGACCTTAGCAGGTAAGTCCCATAAGATTTCACACACATTTTTTTGAGTCAACACACACTATAAATAATGCTGTCTACATCGTTCTAGGACTTTTCTCATTCTATTGTTTCATGTAATATATTTCGGACCTTGTTAGTTTTAGACCCAAACATAGACTTTCGACATACAGTTCAGTGTCTATACGCAGTCGTCTACTTCTGTACCTAAGTGGTCGACGTGTCTGACTACCATTTGGAGGACCCGAGTTGGATTCGAAGTACTGCCAGGGATTTTTTCTTGGTGGGAGGGTCGGACCTGGGTGCACTCGGCCTCTTGGTACTATTGGGATAGCTACCTGACTCAGCATTAGCGGCTGCAAGATGTGGCAAGCAGACAATGGCCAAGAGAGCTTTGCCACAGTGGTCAGTAGGCACTGCATGGTCTTCAGGACCAGAACAGGGAGTTGGCCAGTGTACAGTAAATTGTATGCCAAAGCGAGGTATCAACTGAAGCTCGGGTGGATAGTCACCTGGACTTGGGCTCAACTCACAATAGTGGTAAGGGAAATTTCCTTGAGGGGGGAGAGGGGAGGGGTAGGAGGGGGGGAAGAATGGAGTGGAATGCACAAAGTCTTGTGAGACGAAATGAGAAGATACTGAGATAACGAAAAGTAGCAGCTGCAAGCTCTGGGAAGCCCACACGCGGCCGAGAGAGTGCTATGCTGACAACAAAGACAACACGCCACATGGAAAAGTATGAGATGGCGGCTGGTAAGTGTAGGGAATCAGCTGAAGCCGGCGGGTGGATAGTTACCAGCGACGAGGTCGCCGAAGCCGATGGTGGTGAGCGTGACGAAGGCGTAGTAGACGGACATGGCGTAGTCCCAGTCGTCCTCCATGAAGCTGAAGATGGCGGCGGGCAGGAAGATGAAGACGACGACGCCGGGCACCAGGTAGCTGAGCGTGTCCGTGACGAGCCAGGTGCGCGAGTGGTAGCGGTACTGGCTCTCCTTGCTCTTGTAGCGCCGGTGCACCTTCACCAGCTGCAACGACACGGGCCGCCTCTAGTCTCACTCACACACACCCTCCAACAACTGGACACTGAGTTCCAGGAGCTCACCCACAAACACTTCGTACGAGGGCTATTATTTTTTTTCCGGTCTTCAGTCGGTCGAGAAATGTAAACCACAGTGAAAATCGGAAACGCTTTATTTTCAACATTTCACTACACTTTCCAGCTACTTCACTACATAGTCGCTGCTCCGACAGCCGGCCGAAGTGGCCGAGCGGTTCTAGGCGCTACAGTCTGGAACCGCGCGACCGCTACGGTCGCAGGTTCGAATCCTGCATCGGGCATGGGTGTGTGTAATGTCCTTACGTTAGTTAGGTTTAAGTAGTTCTAAGTTCTAGGGGACTGATGACCTCAGAAGTTAAGTCACACAGTGCTCAGAGCCATTTGAACCATTTGTTAAGTCCCATAGTGCTCAGAGCCATTTTGAGCTGCTCCGATACAGACATTTATCATTGCATGTTATGAACTTTCCAATACACTTGTCATAGAAGGTATTCCCCCTTTTATTTCTGCCAGTTTCCTACAGTGGTCTGTAGATTGTTGTTTGTGCCAAGCCGGCCGAAATGGCCGTGCGGTTAAAGGCGCTGCAGTCTGGAACCGCAAGACCGCTACGGTCGCAGGTTCGAATCCTGCCTCGGGCATGGATGTTTGTGATGTCCTTAGGTTAGTTAGGTTTAACTAGTTCTAAGTTCTAGGGGACTAATGACCTCAGCAGTTGAGTCCCATAGTGCTCAGAGCCATTTGAACCATTTTGTTTGTGCCAAAATAGTGTCCTCGTAGACTGTGGTTCATGTGTGCAAAGAGATGAAAGTTTGTTGGTTCCTTGATTTGGGGCAGGGGACCAAACACCGAGGTCATTGGTCCCATCGGATTAGGCAAGGTTGGAGAAGGAAGTCGGCCTACCAAAGGAACCATCCCAGCATTTGCCTGATTTGGGGAAATCACGGAAAACCTAAACCAGGATGGCCGGACGCTGGTGCACGAATATCTGAGGGAGCCAAGTCCGAGCTGTGTGGTGGGTGACCAAACGCTTCCCATCAAAAATGCTACAGCAGGGTCGTTGTTGCACCTGCAATGTGCGGCCGAGGCTTGTCAAAGGACACACACGACAGTTATGTGGGCTGCATGAAATCAGGCGAAACTCATCAACAGGCAGTTCACACTTGGAGGCAGACACTATTATTGTAGGCATCTTTACATGCTCACTGTGCACTCAGAACGACGCGATAGAGAGGCATACTGGAGACGCTATGCAGCACGTCTGTCGACAGTTTCACCGGGTTTTCACTGTGGTTTTAATTTCGCTACCGATCAGAGGTTGAAAAAAATAACCCTCTCACGCAGTGGACCACATTTTTTAGCGGCCATACAGTTTTCAAGGTGGCCATGTCGAACATGTGCGAACTGTTCCATTGGGATGTTTTACGCAAAAGGAATCACCAAATTCCGGACAGGAATTTCTGTCGTGCTTACATCACACTGAAGATCCTCACATAACAGAACGGCTTGGTGATAAGGCTAGACTACGGAATGTCCACTAACACAGTAAAACTTTAAAGATGGACGTCAAACCTTCTTTGCAAAGTTGACCAATGATTCTGCTGTCGTGTGCATACATAAACTCTGAGATACTATTATCGCGAGTAGTAGCGAGCGTACAGCTGTCGAGAGGAGTCTGAAGTGGTCGGACGCAGCCAGGGGTGGAGAGAGACCGCGCGACTCGATAGGTCGCAGCCTGCCGTGACCGTGCGAGTAGCGCAGGAGGAGACTTTGGTATTAACTGATGAAATGGTTCAAATGTCTCTGAGCACTATGGGACTTAACTGCTGAGGTCATCAGTCCCCTAGAACTTAGAACTACTTAAACCTAACTAACCTAAGGACATGACACACATCCATGCCCGAGGCAGGATTCGAACCTGCGACCTTAGCGGTCGCGCGGTTCCAGACTGTAGCGCCTAGAACCGCTCGGCCACTCAGGCCGTCTTATTAATTGATTATTTTTTTTTTTTTTTTTTTTTTTTTTGGTAAATTGCCTTTTCGTTGCACGTAGTTGTTGCTTGCTTGCGCACTGGAGGGATTTTATCACATTTGTGTATGCATACATTGAGAATAATATTCGCATCTTTCCTGTGGCCAGATAAATTATCTGTTTTGCGAAAATAATAAATTAAAGTCTTTACTAGTTTATTATTTCTTTTACACTGTCTAAGGCAAGTTGATTAAACCCATCCACATTATTAAATTTCTATATAAAAGCATATGGCAGTAGTTGATGCAATTATTATGGCCATTCATTGCACTCTGCATGGATCGCAGTATTGCTTTTGAAATACTTTTAGTATGTTGCTGATCACGCAGTTGCAGCAGCGAGATGAGGTAAGTTGTCCGTTGTGTACAGGAGCAATGCAGAACAGTTGTTAGTAGTTGCTAGAGAATATTTTAAAACTCGCAATCAGATACTTGAGAATTGATTTCTTTATGATTTAAACAAAGAGAAATTAATTACTATTTCTACTTGTTCTCAATCAGAATTCTATTATTGTCAAAGCTGCAACGTTACATACACTGAAGTTCCAAAGAAATTAATATAAGCATGCGTATTCAAAAAATGTTGAAATGTGTGTGAATTCGTAAGGGCACCAAACTGTTAATTACTATTTCTACTTGTTGTCAATCAGAATTCTATTATTGTCAAAGCTGCAACGTTACATACACTGAAGTTCCAAAGAAATTAATATAAGCATGCGTATTCAAAAAAATGTTGAAATGTGTGTGAATTCGTAAGGGCACCAAACTGGTGAGATCATCGGTTCCCTCACTTACACACTACTTAAACTAACTTATGGTAAGAACAACAGCCGGCCGCTGCGGCCGAGCGGTTCTAGGCACTTCAGTCTGGAACCGCGCGACTGCTACGGTCGCAGTTTCGAATCCTGCTTCGGGCATGGATGTGTGATGTCCTTAGGTTAGTTAGGTTCATGTAGTTCTAAGTTCTAGGGCACTGATGACCTCAGATGTTAAGTCCCATAGTGCTCAGAACCATTTGAACCACCTGATTTGAAGAACAACACACACAGCCATGCCCGAGGGAGGACTCCAACCTCTGGCGGGAGTGGCCGCGCAATCCGTGACATGGCGCCTCTAACCGCGCGGCTGCGTATTGAAATACAGAGATACGTAAACACGCAGAAGACAGCACTGAGGTCGGAAATGCGTATATAAGACAAACATGTGTGTGCCGCAGGTGTTAGATTGGTAACTGCTGCTATAATGGCAGGTTGTCAAGATTTAAGTGACTTTGAACGTGGTTTTATAGTCGGCGCACGAGCGATAGGACACAGCATCTCCGAGGTAGCGATGAAGTGGAGATTTTCCCGTAGCACAATTTCACGAGTGTACCGTGAACATCAGGAATCCGGTTAAGCATCAAATCTCGGACATCGCTGCGGCCGGAAGAAGAACCCCTCGAAAACGGGTCCAACGACGACTGAAGAGAGTCGTTCAGCATGGCCGAAGTGCAACCCTTCATGAAATTGCTGCAGATTTCAATGTTGGGCCATCAAAACGTGTCAGCATGCATCGATATGGCCTTTCGGAGCCGAAGGCCCACTGGTGTACCCTTGATGGCTGCACGACACAAAGCTTTACGCCTCGCCAGGGCCCGTCAGCACCGACATTGGACTGTTGATGAATGCAAACACGTTGAACTTGTCTAGTCGGACGAGTTTCATGTATCGAGGGATTTGACGAATACAGGTATGGAGCCAACCTCATGAATCAATGGACCCTGCACGTCAGCAGAGGACTGTTCAAGCTCTGTAATGGTGTGCGACGTGTGCAACTGGTGTGATATGGGACGCCTGATACGTCTAGATAAGACTGACAGTTGACACGTACGTAAGGGCCCTGTATGATCACATGTATCCAATCATGTCCACGACCTGGCAGCCAGTCGGTGACTCACCTCGGAGGATGATGCCCTCAGTTGGAAACGAATCATCAGGAAGTAGTAGTTTTACTGATCGACCACGACCTGTCCACCCGGAAGTCTTAACTAATGAAGACGCCGGCCGTGAAAGCCTACACGTGACGGGTTCCTTGTTAGCCATTTAGTGTTACGGATGGCATTGGTGACGGTGACTGGTTGCTGTTTACAATTCTTTTGTGAGAATTAGCGTGTGGCAGTGGTGTGCGCACGCTGTGCTGTAGGCAACTCACCGCCCTGCTGTAGAAGTCACCCAGCGTGGCCAGCAGGATGCCGTTCATGGGGATGCCGATGAGTGCGTAGAAGATCATCAGCAGCCGGCTGGCGTCCGTCGTGGGCGACAGGTTGCCGTAACCTGCGGACATACAAGAACACCAGCAGTAGCACAGGTTCTAAGTTAACCCATCAGTAACCATTCTCCCTTTTTTGAGACCCAAACATTGTCTATTTTATTTTATTTTTCTGTAATTAACTTGTCTTACGAAAGGAATCCTTTCCAACAGGATAATTCTCGCCCACACAGCGCCTGTGAAACTCACCGTGCTCTGTAAGACTTGCAGCAACTTCCATGGCCAGCACGATGTCTGGATTTGTCTCCAATCGAGCACAATGGGATATGATGGGACGAGAACTGACTCGTGTGACCTGTCAACCAACAATTCTTACAGAACTACGTGAACAGGTAGGGCAGGAGTGGCATAACATATCCCCAGACAGTATTTGCCATTTGTACGATCGACTGGGTGCCATAGTCAGCGCCTGAATTGTCGCCTGTGGACGCTACACCACGTACTAATATGGGTGTTTCAGCATGGGTCGATACCTGATACCTCAGAGCCACTTGTGCTATTGATATGCAAATGTAATCATTTAATGTACTCCATAAGCACTGTCACAAGAGTAAACCTTCAGCCAATTGGTAAGCTCTAAAGGAGTGTACTTTTTTTTCTAGCAGCGTTTCTTGGTCATTCAGCCAGATGGTAAGATGCAATGGGAAGGGCAATCATAGAGAGGAAAGTGGACGGCCGAAAACCTAGAGCACTCGCACTGTTGCAGTACACAGAACAGATCAAGAACCTAACAGGGATGTGCTTGCAGTAAGGAAGTCGTCATGCCCAAGAGAGAGCTTCGTGGAGGCCGTTCGCCAAACTGCTTACCACACGATACCTCTGCATAGTTGTGTAGGGTTAGACCAAAAGGGTCGTTTAGACTCTAGCTGACTGCAGCTTAAAAGTGATACGCAAGCTTGGAGGACGAGGACCACCTCCTGGTGAGATGAAGCAGGGAAAGTGCGGCAGTGCAGCGAGGCCGCATGGCGAACGGACGGCCGACCCATCTGCTGTCAAATGAGGCGACGATCCAGCTGGAGCAGCGGGCTGTGCTGGGGTTCAGGGGTCCAAGGAGTGCAGCGAAGGCGGGTGTGAAGGGCTGTTAGCTGCGGCGCTTTTCTGGGCACGACAGCTAGAGCACCGTGTGTGTGGTGTGGTAAGTGCTGGCTGTAGTTCACAGTAGTGAGACAGTGCCGGCCTGCTAAATCGGCTACTGATTACAGTAAGAGGCCGCTGTTGGGCCTAGTGTATTCAACCGACAGCTGCAAGAGAGGCAGAGGCCACTCTATATTCTTTTTATGACTTTTTAATTTCATGAGGTCTTCTGCTTCAGAAAACTGGATTCCCACCAAATCCACTACAAATAACTCTTTCCATGAGAGAACCCAAGCATCAGTCTGTTCCAACGCTAAAACATCAGAAGCATTCTTTGTTAACAGCGGTGTAAACAGGGGTGTTTGGAATCTTCTGTTCCTTTTGCTGAGATTTGACACTGAAGACTGTGAGGAGGGAGCGTATTTACATGCTAGGTCTGATGGAAATATTTTCCACATTATCCATCTCAAGGTCAAGACCAAAGTAAATACGGTTCTTATTCATGAGTTGTTATATGCAAACGTTCCAACACTGGTAGCAAACACAGAAGATGAGCAGCAGTATCTAATTAACATTTTGCTCCTGCAACAAGATCTAAGATTGTTGCAGATTGCCACAGGGCTCTGGTGGAGCTAGGAGGAAGCAATAGGGTGTACCTAGTGTGGGTCCCTGGCCACTCAGGGATCTGTGGCAATGAACAAGCCGATAAATTGGCTAGGATGGGGGCAACAACTCCATTTATTGGACCGGAACCTGTCTTGACGATCACCAAGCCTATGATCAAATTAGAACTACGGAACTGGCTTAGGAAACAGCACGTAGGATATTGGACCAAGGTCCATAAACAAAAACATGGTAAGGTAATGATGCCCAAGCCATGTTTTAAAAGAAGCCCTGTAATCCTGGGATTGAACAGGAAAGAGGTCAAACTCATGACCGGACTGATGACCGGCCATGGGAACATAAAAAAAAACACCTACACACAATGGTTATAACGGAAGAGGACCCTAAATGTAGGATCTGTGATGAGGGCGAAGAAACTGCATCACACCTAGTCTTCGAATGCTTGGCATTGGAGAGTAAAAGAGAATCTTCGAGACTACTAGACCTGAAGAAATTGTGTCTAACAAAAAACTGGTAGAGGGACTCCTTGCACTATTTAAGGACACTGGTTGGCTTTACTAGATATACAGGCAGCGATACCGCACAATAAACCTAGTTTCGGCGCGGGCAGTGGCGGGTTAGACCTGAGCTGTTTTAGCTCTCCTGTTAAAATCAAATTAATCAAATCAAATCAATCTAATTAACAAATTATCACAAGCATGTGAAAAATTTGGTCTGACCTCCAGCCTCCAAAAGACTAAGATCATGGTGCAGGTAACCACCAACCTTCCATCCATCAACATTGAAGGCAGTTCTCCCCAGCTAACTGATGATTTTACCAGCTTGTCATCCACAATATGTAGCGACTTTATTGAGGATATTTAGCCCATTTGTCTATCTTGTGGTTATTGTCACAACATGTTTCGGGCTGGTTCAAATGACTCTGAGCACTATGGGACTTAACTTCTGAGGTCATCAGTCCCCTAGAACTTAGAACTACTTAAACCTAACTAACCTAAGGACATCACACACATCCATGCCCGAGGCAGGATTCGAACCTGCGACCGTATCGGTCGCGCGGTTCCGGACTGTAGCGCCTAGAACTGCTCGGCCACCCCGGCCAGCCATGTTTCGGGGCAAAAGTACCCATTTGAAGTGCTAAAAAGAAGAAAACCAGATAACGTTGTCCCGAAACATATTGTGGCAATAACCACACGATGGGCAACTGGGCTCAATATCCTCAATATTGCTTGAGTAACAGTAGTATGATGGCTTCGTATCAGTTGTCATATAGGAACATGTTTGTGGACAATGAGATTACTAACAGAGTGGCAAAAGCACCATCTACGATGGCTAGATAGGAAAACACAATGTTGAACAATGGACTGCCAACTACAACTAAATTACAAGTATACAACGCTTGTGTTACCGGAACCCTTCTCTAGAGCTGTGATACACGAGTCTCAACTGAACAGCTTTCGTCTCCATTGTCTCCAGAGGATCCTTCAGATCTCTTGGAAAGATAACTACCAACACCGAAGTATTGAGATGACAAGCACAACCAGCATTCAGGCACTCCTGAGCCACCGACGTCTAAGATGGCTGGGACACGTCAGGCACATGGATCCTGAGCGAATACCGAAAAAACTGCTGTGCAGAGAACTTGAGTAGGCTGTGAGGCAGCCGGAAGGCCGTGCCTTCGCTTCAAGGATGTTTGCAACAGAAACGCTGGGAAAGTACCGCTGACGATCATGTCAGCTGGTGACCATTTGTGCGAAATGGGGTCAAGCTTGCAGACGAAGAACGCACACAAGTAGAAATCAGGAAGAGGACAAGACGGAAAGGGAGAGCGTCTTCTGTTTGAAGTCACTCAGGTTCGACGTGCCCACGCCTCAGTAGGGACTGTAACTCTCGAGTGGGACTTCTCAGCAACGGCAGACGTTGAAGACTCTGAACCAAGCATGCTACACCATTGTCTTTCGACGATGCACGGATGCCGTTATTCAACCGAGTACTAGCTGAAGAACGTGTGCATAGTCCGAAGTACACAGAAGCGCCAAAGAATCTTGTATAGGCAGAGAAGAGCCAGAGATATTCGTCGCAACGTTTAGCTACGGCGGGAACGGTGGCGCCTCTAGCGCAGACGTTCACACCATCTGCGGCAGCATGACGTAACTAAAGTTCACTCACAAGCCGTCTTTGGTTTTTGTGTTCTTTTAGGGCGCAACACAACTAGGGTAATACGCGCCCATGTCAGAACTGTGGAACACGAAGACAAAGAGAGCAGTTAAAAACGGCTACACGCCAATCTCAATCGACAGAAGAGAAGACATCTAAAAACAGGGACGTGGAGAAAGGTCTATAAAATACGCAATAGAGTAACGGAGGTCCTGATCTAATGGCTCTGAGCACTATAGGACTTAACATCTGAGGTCATCAGTACCCTAGAACTACTTAAACCTAACTAACCTAAAAGTAATCACACACAGCCATGCCCGAGACAGGATTCGAACCTGCGACCGTAGCAGCAGCGCGATTCCGGACTGAAGCGCCTAGAATCGCTCGGCCACAGCTGCCTGCCCGACGAAGGGAAAATCAGTGGTGACACCACCAGCTGACAAACGACACCACAGAGATCATCGGAGGGGATGTAAGAACTAGCGGGTTGTGCACAGATAGTCGAAGCAAATGACGTAACTGAAAAACGTGTGTCGCCGGATGTACAGCGTGGCCTTATATCTACATCTACATCGACACTCTGCAAATCACATTTAAGTGCCTGGCACCACCTTCACAATTCTCTATTACTCCAACCTCGTATAGCGCGCGGAAAGAACGAACACCTATATCTTTCCGTACGAGCTCTGATTTCCCTTATTTTATCGTGGTGATCGTTCCGCCCGTTGTAGGCCAGTGTCAACAAAATATTTTCGCATTCGGAGGAGAATGGAATTTTGTGAGAAGACTCCGTCGCAACGAAAAATGCCGTTCTTTTAATGATTTCCAGCCCAAATCCTGTATCATTTCTGTGACACACTCTCTCATATTTCGCGATAATACAAAACGTGCTGCCTTTCTTTGAACTTTTTCGATGTACTCCGTCAGTCCTATCTGGTAAAGACCCCACACCGCGCAGCAGTATTCTAAAGGAGGACGGACAAGAGTAGTGTAGGCCGTCTCCTTAGTAGGTCTGTTACTGCCAATAAAACGCAGCCTTTGGTTAGCCTTCCCCCACAACATTTTCTGTGTGTTCTTTCCAATTTAAGTTGTTCGTAATTGTATTACCTAGGTATTTAGTTGAATTTACAGCTTTTAGATTAGACTCATTTATCGTGTAACCGAAGTTTAACGAGTTCCTTTTAGAACTCATGTGGATTACCTCACACTTTTCATTATTTAGGGTCCACTGCCACTTTTCGCACCATTCAGATATTTTTTCTAAATCGTTTTGAAGTTTGTTTTGATCTTCTGATGGCTTTATTAGTCGATAAACGGCAGCGTCATCTGCAAACAACCGAAGACGTCTGCTCAGATTGTCTCCCAAATCGTTTACATAGATAAGGAACAGCAAAGGGCCTATAACACTACCTCGGGGAACACCTGGAATCACTTCTATTTTACTCTATGACTTTCCGTCAATTACTACGAATTGTGACCTCTCTGACAGGAAATCATAAATCCAGTCACATAACTGAGACGATATTCCAGAAGCACGCTATTTTACTACGAGCCGCTTGTGTGGTACACTGTCAAAAGCCTCCCGGAAATCCAGAAATACGGAATCGATCTGAAATCCCTTGTCAATAGCACTCAGCACTTCATGTGAATAAACAGCTAGTTGTGTTTCACAGGAACGATGTTTTCTAAACCCCTGCTGACTGTGTGTCAATAGATCATTTCCTTCGAGGTAATTCATAATGTTCGAACACAATATATGTTCAAAAATCCTGCTGCATATAGACGTTAACGATATGGGCCTGTAATTTAGTGGATTACTCCTACTACCTTTCTTGAATATTGGTGTGACCTGTGCAACTTTCCAGTATTTGGGTACGGATCTTGCGTCAGCGAACGGTCGTATATGATTGTTAAGAACCTAATCAGTATACAATCCGAACTAGAAGACTTGCTTTTATTAAGTGATTTGAGCTGTTTCACTACTCTGAAGATATTTACTTCTACTTTAGTCATGTTGGCAGCTGTTCTCGATTAGAATTGTGGAATATTTACTTCGTCTTCTTTTGTGAAGGCATTTCGGAAGGTTTTGTTTAGTAACTCTGCTCTGGCAGCACTGTCTTTGATAGTATCTCCATTGTTATCCCGCAGAGAAGGCATTGATTGTTTCCTGCCTCTAACATAATTCACATACGACCAGAATCTCTCTGGATTTTCTGCCAGGTTTCGAGACAAAGTTTCGCTGTGGAAACTGTTATATAGTCCAGTGAAACTTTCAGAAAAAAAGCCTGTACCTTGCAAAAGGTGGGGTAGAAGATTTTATTTTTTTAACTCGTTCATATTGTTGGAAATGTCAGAAAACCAAGTTTTGCCAACAAAATTTCTACTGGGAAAACTTTCTGCAGTCAAAAAACTTCGAAAATTTCGGACTTTTTTCAGTTTTTTCAAAATATCTAAGTTTCATTTGCTCCTATCGCTTTGACGTCTATTTTCTTTTTTAAAGAGCACAAAATTCTCTACAAATTTGATATTTACCATTTTTTCTACTCCCAATATCTAAGGCGCTACAGCGCGCCAAAAAATACCAATTTTTCAAATTTCGACCAAAGTGGCAAATTACCTAATTTTTTATCACTATTTCAGTTTCTATTTGTGTGGTATAAACATATTGCTCATCATGTTATTCATTGGAATTTACCATCTCACTCTGCTGCAGGGCCAGGACAAACAGCATCATATTCAGTAACTACGAACGCATTCACGTCGGATTGCGTGAAGTTTATTTGTGCTACGATATGTAATACGATTGCATGCAGGTGCCGTACATTTTCTACAGTTGATTGACGTTAATGATCAGTTATAAGAAAAAGTATGTAGGAATTGTTCTTTAGCGGACAAAAGCGTATTTATTCTTTGGCGGGCGGAAGGCAATTATCTCTAGTGATTGTTCACAGCGCGCTGACAGCTATTAGCACACAACAATAAGGGTCCTATAGTTTGGAGTCGCTTCCATTCAGAATATGTTGTGGTGCTGAAAATGAGTATGTCTGACATGAATTTGTGTTTCATTTGCGAAAAAACTGTGGTGAGTGGTGGACGCAATGTGAAAAAGAAAGGACTGAGCACACTTATCGATTGTAGTGCTAAACGCAGGGAGTCTGCTCACACCCGTTTTTTTGAAAACGCTCAGTGAAGTGATGATGTTACAAGAAGTACATTAATGAGAGAATGATAGCAGCTAGCCTTCGACATCCTCAGGAACCAACAGGCGTGCTACGTCGGTCGCAGGGAAAAGGTCAGTTCAAGTTCAAAGATAAATGCTTCTCATGTGCAAAATGGAATTCTGATGACTTTTTGACCAAGCAGTTAAGACTGCCATATGCCAAACGAAATTTTGATGGAGGGTACCTTATCCACAAAGTGACTTGGACTCGGAATGTTTGCTTCAAGTCAATAGCCCAAAGCTATGTTTCTTACCTGCAACGTCATTTTGGATCTCAATTTGCTATTGTATTTGATGGGTATCCATGTGAGGGAGACAAATGTAGCACAAAGAGTGCTGAGAGGATTCGCAGGTCCAAAAAACATTCTTCGGTTGACGTTGTGGTTGAATCAGAGATGGTGAACCAAGTCCCTCAGGACAAGTTCTTGTACAACAAACGAAACAAGATGCGTTTGATCACACTTCTTAAAAAGGAATTTCTGGAGTGTAGCGTTGAAGTGCACCAGCCACAAGAAGATGCTGACGTTATGATTGTAACATCTGTCATTTCAAGAACCAAAGATTTTGGAAGTGTTGTCATTGTACGAGAAGATGTTGACCTGCTTGTGCTCATGACCGGTTTGGGGCAAGGCATTGAAAACTTATTTTTCTTAAAGCCAGGAAGAGGAAATGCATAAGACAAGTGGTTTTCCACTGCATCTTACAAGTTTGACAGTGAATATATTCTGTTCACTCACGCCTTTAGCGGATGTGATACAACATCCGCTTTTTTGGTCAAGGAAAAATTAAGTGCTGCAATATTGTTGCGATAAATGAACACCTAACCTCAGCGCTTTGCATGTTCAATAAACCACATGCTACCCGTGAAGAAATAATAACAGCAACAAAACAGGTTACTATCGCATTGTATAGTGGAGGTGTCAGCAGTTCCCACACACTAGACCATTTGCGGTACCAGCTATTTGCCAAGTCTGCCACAAAAATCAAACTGAATCTTGCACGGTTGCCACCTACACTAGATGCTGCACATCATTCGTTGCGGACTTACCAACAAGTCCAAAGTTGGATGGGAAACTGGAAACCTCCTGAGAAATGGGGCTGGAATCACAGTGACCATGGTCCAATACCCGTTATAATGAGCCAAGATCCAGCACCTGAAGCACTTCGTCACATTGTTTCATGCTCATGCAAGCTGAACTGTGGCGAAGCGTGCTCCTGCAGAAAAGCGGGTTTGAAATGTTCTTCAATTTGCAAGAAATGTATTGGGGTCAACTGTGAAAACGTGCAAAAATTTTTATATGAAGACAGTGAAGAAGATGTTATGGAGGATGTTGAGGAAACCGCTGACGAAACCAACGAACTTGCTGAGGCTGACTCGCTGTTTAAAGAAGAGGTCAATCTGGGATCAACTCTATGTACAGACCCTGAATCCGTGACTCAAGGTATTTCTGGTGACACTGAGGAACCTGGCCCATCATAACGTTGGAAGTGATGCTCATATCTGTTTCAAGTGCGGTAATGTGCGATATTACAAGTATTACACACCCAGAACTGTCAACATTTTTTAGTAACTGACAATGCATTTTAATTGTAATAAAGCTACTTATTTTTAATGTCAACTGTCTGGCTTTTATACACAAGAATAATTACCTACATAATTAGGTTGTCTATTGTAGCTAATAATAATTCAGTTTCCTGAGAAAATTTATTTTGTGTGTGTGTGTGTGTGTGTGTGTGTGTGTATGTGTGTGTGTGTGTCTCTCTTAATGATGTATTTTTATATTTATAGTTTTACAAATACCAGGGCTGAGGTGGCCCATAGTGAACTTCCAAGTAGTGATGTAAGAATCACAATTGTTGGGTGCCCAGCAATCCTCAAGTTGCATACAGAGAAATTGAATACTTGAAAGTGAGGTGGTAAATTCCAACATATAACATGATGTATAATGTATTTATACTACACAACAGAAACTGAAAAAATAGTATTCAAAAATAAGGTATCTTGCCACTATGCTAGAAATTTGAAAAAATGGTATTTTTTGAGGCGCTGTAGCGCCTTAGATATTGGGAGTAGAAAAAAATGGCAAGAATAAAATTTGTAGAGAATTTTGTGCTCTTTAAGGAAGAAAATTAGACGTTAAAGCGATAGGAGCAAATGAAACTGAGATATTTTGAAAAAACGGAAAAAAGCCGAAATTTTCCAAGTTTTTTGACTGCAGAAAGTTTTCCCAAGCGAAATTTTGTTGGCAAAACTAGGTTTTCTAATATTTCCAACCATATGAACGAGTTGAAAAAATAATCTCTTCTACCCCACCTTTTGCAAGGTATTTCTGCAATTTGATTGGACTAATAGACGTCTGGCATTGAATACAGGGCGAAGAGCCGTCTTTGAGCTATATAAGGCCACCAATGCAGCCGTTTTGATAGTTAGTTGCTTCTGACGAAGACGACGGTGGATATCGTCGAAAGCTGCAGGTTTTATTCTGAATTGAGGCCACAAGAAGTCTCCAGCCTATGAATTAGTGAAACAGTCAGTATCGCAATAATCATTTATTTAAAAATGATAACCAATTTCGGCCTTTATGTTGGCCATCTACAGATCTACCGTACCATATGGCTGTAATCGGTGATGCAGCGAACGGTTAAGTGAAGTGAACAACCGTGACTTCACGTGCCTGCCGCTCGCTTCGTAGACTGCAGCCACAGGGTGCTTCAAATCTGGGGATGGAGTAACACCCCAATTACAGAAACCCTAATAAACAACCCCTTGCTGTAAAAGATGTAGGAAAGTTAGTCATCCTGACAGTGACGGCAGCTACTGACGACAAATTTTATACTCGTGATAAGTTGATCAACAGGAATGTCATGTGAACAATATTTATCATGAAATTGAATGAAAGAATCTGATAAGATAAGCAACAAAAACATCGAAGAAAGAATTGCAAAATAATTAATAACGAAGGTTAAAGCCCAGATGGTAAACTGGCCACAGATAACATTTACCATAGAAGAGAGTTGTAGCCGCATCTAAAAGGGAGTTCGATGTGACTACAGCGCAGCTCGGAAATGGAAATGTTATCTTCAGCTGCTATCTAGTCGCCCTCTAGTACTATTGCGATTGTAGCGTGCATGTCAGCGCTACTAGATTGTTTTAAGCTAATCGGAAGTTTGAAAGTTTTGCGATATAGAGGCATTATTCGGAAGTCATACTAAAGCAAAGCCATATATACCGTTAGCAAGATAACGGGGTACGGACATCTGCGACGAAGTTAAATCGTGAGAGATTTGTGAAGGGACTTAGTCTTCGTAATACTGAATGAACACGAACATTCAAGGAGAATGAAAAAGAAAGATCGCCGACAGAAAAACAATTACCCTACTGGCCTTTAAATTGCGACACCAAGAAGAAATGCAGATGATAAACGGGTATTCATTGGACAAATATATTATACATGAACTGATATGTGATTACATTTTCACGCAATTTGGGTGCATAGATCCTGAGAAATCAGTACCCAGAACAACCACCTCTGGCCGTAATAACGGCCTTGATACGCTTCGGCGTTGAGTCAAACAGAGCTTGGACGGCGTGCACAGGTACAGTTGCCCATGCAGCTTCAACACGATACCACAGTTCATCAAGAGAAGTGACTGGCGTATTGTGTCGAGCCAGTTGCTCGGCCACCATTGACCATACGTTTTCAATTGGTGCGAGATCTGGAGAATGTGCTGGACAGGGCAGCAGTCGAACATTTTCTGTATCCAGAAAGGACCGTACTTGACCTGCAACATGCGGTCGTGCATTATCCTGCTGAAATGTAGGGTTTCGCAGGGATCGAATGAAGGGTAGAGCCACGGGTCGTAACACATCTGAAATGTAACGTCCACTGTTCAAAGTGCCGTCAATGCGAACAAGAGGTGACCGAGAAGTGTAACCAATGGCACCCCATACCATCACGCCGCGTGATACGCCAGTATGGCGATGACGAACACACGCTTCCAATGTGCGTTCCCCGCGATGTCGCCAAACACAGATGCGACCATCATGATGCTATAAACAGAACCTGGATTCATCCGAAAAAATGATGTTTTGCCATTCGTGCACCCAGGATCGTCGTTGAGTACACCATCGCAGGCGCTCCTGTCTGTGATGCAGCGTCAAGGGTAACCGCAGCCATGGTCTCCGAGCTGATCGTCCATGCTGCTACAAACGTCGCCGAACTGTTCGTGCAGATAGTTGTTGTCTTGCAAACGTCCCCATGTGTTGACTCAGGGATCGAGACGTGGCTGTACGATCCGTTACAGCCATGCGGATAAGATGCCTGTCATCTCGACTGCTAGTGTACGAGGCCGTTGGGATCCTGCACGGCGTTCCGTATTACCCTCCTGAACCCACCGATTCCATATTCTGCTAACAGTCGTTGGATGACGACCAACGCGAGCAGCAATGTCGCGATACGACATACCGCAGTCGCGATAGGCTACAATCCGATCTTTATCAAAGTGGGAAACGTGATGGTACGCATTTCTCCTCCTTACAAGAGGCATCACAACAACGTTTCACCAGGCAACGCCGGTCAACTGCTGCTGTTTGTGTATGAGAAATCGGTTGGAAACTTTCCTCATGTCAGCTCGTTGTAGGCGTCGCCACCGGCGCCCACCTTGTGTGAATGCTCTGAAAAGCTAATCATTTGCAAATCACAGCATCTTCTTCCTGTCGGTTAATATTCGCGTCTGCAGCACGTCATCTTCGTGGTGTAGCAATTTTAATGGCCAGTTGTGTAATTATAGCCGTCGGACTGATTTGCTGTGGCAGGGGTTAAGCGCTTTGCTGGCCACGGGACGTACCTATTGTGCTGACGACGGTGACCACGAAGAAGAAGGAGTTGTAGAAGGTCCACTTCTTGGGCTCCGGACTGCTGTCCTCCGGGGGAGGGTCCGTCATGTCGCGCCCGCAGAAGTCGGACAGGTCCTCCAGGAACAGCCGCTGCGCCGTCTTGTTCTGCGGCCAGTAGTAGTGGTCCACCATGTCTGCAACACCACAGCAGACCTTCACCATACTTCCTGATCATTCCCACTGCAGTAGAGAAGACCTGTTTACACTGCCCTCCATAAGCTTGGAAACACCTAGTAATTATAGACAGTGCAAAGAAAATACATTTTGCTGAAACTTCCTGGCAGATTAAAACTGTGTGGCGAACCGAGACTCGAACTCGGGCCCTTACCTTTCGCGGGCAAGTGTTCTTCCAACTGAGCTACCCAAGCACGACTCACGCCCCATCCTCACAGCTTTACTTCTGCCAGTACCTCGCCTCCTACCTTCCAAACTTTACGGAAGCTCTCCTGTGGAAGAGCACTTGCCCGCGAAAGGCAAAGGTCCCGAGTTCGAGTCTCCGTCCGGCACACAGTTTTAATCTGCCAGGAAGTTTCATATCAGCGCACACTCCGCTGCAGAGTGAAAAATCTCATTCTGGAAACATCCCCTAGGCCGTGGTTAAGCCATGTCTCCGCAATATCCTTTCTTTCAGGAGTGCTAGTTCTGCAAGGTTCGCAGGAGAGCTTCTGTAAAGTTTGGAAGGTAGGAGACGAGATACTGGCAGAAGTAAAGCTGTGAGGACGGGGCGTGACTCGTGCTTGGTTCTTCAGACCAGAGGAAAGTTACTATCCTCAGGCAAAAAATTGGGCAGTGATTTGGTTAATGGGCAAATATAGAAGTTATGTTTTTAACAATATTGGGAGCGATGAACATATTGAATACAAGGCGTATATGGAAAATGAATTCGAGAAAATACTTAAATATCAGAATCACAATAAGAAATATGGCAACACGCTCCGAATTGTCTTCAACAGAATGGGTATAGGTTAGGAACTGGAACTGACAAAAATAACAAGGCAGTGAAGTATTTTGCGATGTCGCTGTTCGGGACTGCTCTTCCGTCCAAGTAATTTACCCTGGAAGGAACAGACATCAAGGATTTACTGAATGATTAATTTGGGTCTGGGAAATGACGATGAGGAACCTCAGGCTGCAGAAGAAGAAAATGTGCATGATGATCTGCCACCAGTTGAAGGTGACAGTGAAGGTGCTAAATGTGTGCTACTGCTCAAGACTCATTCGTTGAATGCTGTAATTTATGACTGCAATTACCTGTCACCTTATTTATGTCATTTCATTGTAGCCATTTTTGTTACTGTTTTTGTGGAATAATAATAAAAAAATCTTGGAAGAGCACTTGCCCGCGAAAGGCAAAGGTCCCGAGTTCGAGTCTCGGTCCGGCACACAATTTTAATCTGCCAGGAAGTTTCATATCAGCGCACACTCCGCTGCAGAGTGAAAATCTCATTGTGGAATGCATTTTGTTGTTTTCCAAATGTTTATTAAGCTCAAATAATACACAGGAAGATGCAACAATTAAATTTTCGATTCCTCAAAATAGCCACCCTTTGTTTTCATCACTCCCTTGCACACTCTCGGCATGGGCTGTATCACGGTATAAGTGTATATTTTTATTTTTATAATTATATATTTTATGATTTTGGTTCGGGTGGCTTTAAATATTGTGGGCGAGCATGAGACTCTTAATTAACTTATACCGCGACATCTGCTGCCCCGAAGTGCGTACGATATAATATTTTTTACACACAGCGCGCGACTCACCGCCTTCTAATAAATAGTTTACGTGAGCGCTGCTATTTAAAAAAGGAAATATGCGTATTCTTACGCAAACTGTAATTATTAATATGGGTCTCAGGGGCTACTGGTTATTGATGTACCAAGTAACAAATTACATAACGATTAACTGAGATATTGCGGAATGTAATAATTTTCAAAATTTCTTATTCCTTATTTGCGAGGCAAAACTGGAGAGAATCTGGTCTGCCGTTAGGCGGCCAAAATGAAACATACTGAACACATTCAGTGGTCTGAATTTTGGTAACTGAAATTATTTTTAACTTCGAAATTAGTGAAAGATTAAAATTGAGAAGTCTCTCGCATTTACATTTAATATTATGATATGAAATTTTAATTAAATAATACAGTCAGCGTAATGGCCGACTAAATCCTGCTAGGGGAGATGAGCTCCCTGCACTATGAAGTTCTGTAAAAAATTTATTAATTATAATTAATGGTTGCGGTCATGCGCGTTGGCAACTAAGTCAATAATACACACTTTCCAATAACAATTTCTATTGTATTTTTCAAAACTACAGATAAAACTTACGTTAAGTATCAGACAGCACTACAATGGCGGCCTACCGCTAGACGAAACAAAACAGGAGAGATAGTCCAATCGGCCTGCCGAGGTGGCCGAGCGGTTCTAGGCGCTACAGTCTGGCGGTCGCAGGTTCCAATCCTGCCTCGGTCATGGATGTGTGTGATGTCCTTAGGTTAGATACGTTTAAGTAGTTCTAAGTTCTAGGGGATTGATGACCTCAGCAGTTAAGCCCCATAGTGCTCAGAGCCATTTTGATAGTTCAATCAAAGCATTGTCTCTGATCTTCATGGCCTATGTTACACAGAGATTATACCAAAAAAACTGTTTTGTTAATTACATCGATATTTGTGTTTTGATAATAACAACTTACGTTCTTTGCTATTTGTTATACATCGCGCACACGTACACAGTCTTGAAATAATTTATAATTCACACGTCTCATAACAAAAACTTCCTTTCCCTTTCTCCAAATGTCCATTTATGTGACGTGCCGTCACAGCTGCGTCAGTTTTGCCAAGGTTTCAGTTGGAATTAATCTCCATTCTTGCTGCAGGACCTCCCACAATTGTGACCCACTCATGATTTCCAGTTTTCGGACCCAATTCATCCCATAGCAGCTCGATTAGGTTACAATCAGGGGTTTTGGGTCGGCCATTCCATGTTTTCCAATATTTTACGAACCTCTAGATACTTCACATAGCTCTGACACAAGCGAGACGTATGTTTCGGGTCGTTGTCTTGTTGCAAGACAAACCCTTTCCCAATCAGACGCAAACCAGATGTCTTAGCATGTCGCTGGAGAGTGGCATGATAACTCTTACGGTTCAGTTTTCCATCTATTTTCACCAAATCTCCTACTTTATTCCCTCCAAAGGATCCCCATACCATCACAGAAGCTTGCAGCTTTTTGCTGGTGCACCACTGCCAGTTACTGTATCCCTCGCACTGTCACATTGGTGGATTAACACAGAAATTGGGTCGCTATTCAATACTAAATAATAATACTAAAAAGTGCCGTCTTATCCCCGAGCGAGTAACGCACCTAAGGTTAACGAATGGAAGTCTTCCTGAGAGTTTTTTCCCGGTGCACCACTACCAGTTTGCTGTATCCATCACACGCTAACATTGACGATTTAACACAAAAATTGCGTCGCTATTCAGTTCTACAAGATCGATGCTGACTTCTGAGCGAGTAACGTGAATACGGCCAACGTATGGAGCTTCTCATGGAAGTCATGTAGCTCATTCCCATTGCACCACTGCCATTTTAGTGTATCCGTCGCATCCTCAGATTGACGATTTAACACAGAAATAGCGTCACTACTCAAAACTCAATACTAAATAATAAAACTAAAAAAAAAGCCGACTTCTCGAGCGAGTAATGCGCCTAAGGTCAACGTATGGAATTTCTCCTGGGAGTCATACATCTTTTTCCGCTGCACCACAGCCGGTTTACTGTATCCCTCGCACCCTCACATTGACGGTTTAACACAGAAACTACGTCGCTATTCAGTACTTAAGGATTCATGCCGACATCTCTCCGAGTGAGTAATGCGCCAACGATCACCGTATGGACCTTCCCCTGGGAGTTGGAATTACGCACTGAGGATTCAAGCGTTCACGGGGTTAACGGAGCACAAATTGACGGCGTTTACTTCCAAATATTTCCAACTCGGATTCATCAGTAAAAAGACTCTTTCCCAATCCCCCACTGTCCCATGTTGGCGTGCCTTAGCCCACTGAAGCCTTTTTTCTTCTTGTTAACAGGGCGCAACAATGGTTTCCTTGTTGCTACATAATCTCGGAGGTTGTTGTCTGCCAGGCGTCGTCTCACTGTTGACTCACTCACCGGTGTATCCCTCGTTGCGTTTACTTCAGCAGTCAATTCACGGACAGTTTTTAATCTGTTACGTTTACTGGTCACTACCAAATACTTTTCCTGGCTGCTCCTGAGCGAGGACGATCTCCATAGGAGCCTTTTTCTCGATGCCGGTGTATGGTTTTGACAACTCCGCTGATGGAAATCATCAGTTGCTTTGCTATTTGTCGGACACTGTTGCCTTCTTGGTGCAAAGTGATTATCATTACCCGCGATTCATAAGGAATCTGGCACTTTGGGGCCATTTTCAATTACTTTCGCAGCGTGTTATATCTTTATGTAAACGCAACTACGAGTGAGCAGATATGAAAAAATCGTACCTCTACATAGCCATGTGGTCTACTCGCGCCACCTGGTGTGTTTGGTAGAACTGCTTGGACAGGTAACGTCGGCTTACATCAAACGGAGCAATACTAGTATGTTCCAATATGTATGTATATGTACAATAATTAAGTGTACAATACTGTTCGTGACATTATTAACCGTTATTTGAGCTTGCTATTCCGTATTCTAACCAATAACTCACATACGTCACTTCCATCTTGTTCCGTAGTAATACGCAGCATGGTGTTTCCAAACTTGTGCAGGGCAGCGTGCATCTACAGGGTGTCCCAGAAATAATGCAACAAACGTCGATAGGTTTTAGAGGGTGCCTCCGGGAACAAATCGAGGAGCCCATGTCCAGAAACTTTATCCAACGATGCTACGTAGCGTAGAAATTATAGGTGCTGGCGCCTGCCAATAGACTACCCCTTCGGCACCAAACATGACTCTGTACACTGACAGATCCTAGGTGGAACGTCTCGCAATGTTGTGTGTTATTCAGTGAGTGGAGAAGATGGAGCTAGCTGCTGTGCAGACTCCTATGAATGCGATGTTCTGTTCCCTTGGTAGATGGAGGATTCGGAGAAGAGTTTCCATCTGCATTTTATTTTTCTCCTGGAACACTGTAAAATCTCCACTGTTCTTACGTACAGTGGAGAAAAATAAACTCCTGATGGGAACCCACCAAGTCAACAGTACATTGTGTCCATAGGAGACAAGGCATGTCTATGCAACAGCTGGCACGGTCGTCTCCACTTGCGATCGTGGCAATCAGTAACAAACAACACTGCGAAACGCTGCACCTACGGTCTGTCAGCACACAAAATAATGTTTGCTGCTGAAGGGCTGACCTATTGGCAGGCGCTGTCACCTGTAACTTCGACTTTCTGTAACGGCGTTGTATGATGGTTTCAGACACAGGTTCCTATTCTCGATTTGGTCCTGAAGACACCGTCTATAACCCCTCTAAGTTTGTCACAACATTACTGAGACGCGCTGTGTATCTACATGCAGTCTGCAAACTAATGATGATCCAAAACAGTACTGCCTACCAGAGTACGGATAGCCACCTGGTGGTGTTGTGCGCATGTGAAGCAGTAGGGAAAGTACACTACTGGCCATTAAAATTGCTACACCACGAAGATGATGTGATACAGGCGCGAAATTTAACCGACAGGAAGAACATGCTGTGATATCCAAATGATTAGCTTGTCAGAGCATTCACACAAGGTTGGCGCCGGTGGCGACATCTACAACGTGCTGACACGAGGAAAGATTACAACCGATTTCTCATACACAAACAGCAGTTGACCGGCGTTGGCTGGTGAAACGTTGTTGTGATGCCTCGTATAAGGAAGAGAAATGCGTACCATCACGTTTCCGACTTTGATAAAGGTCGCTTTGTAGCCTATCGCAATTGCGGTTTATCGTCTCGTGACATTGCTGCTCGCGTTGGTCGAGATCCAATGACTGTTAGCAGAATATGGAATCGGTGGGTTCAGGAGGGTAATACGGAACGCCGTGCTGGATCACAACGACCTCGTATCACTAGCAGTCGAGATGACAGGCATCTTATCCGCATAGCTGTAACGGATCATGCAGCCACGTCTCGATCCCTGAGTCAACAGATGGGGACGTTTGCAAGACAACAACCATGTGCACGAACAGTTCAACGACGTTTGCAGCAGCATGGACTATCAGCTCGGAGACCGTGGCTGCGGTTACCCTTGACGCTGCATCACAGACAGGAGCGCCTGCGATGGTGTAGTCAACGACGAACCTGAGGCACGAATGGCAAAACGTCATTTATTCAGATGAATCCAGGTTCTGTTTATAGCATCATGATGGTCGCATCTGTGTTTGGCGACATCGCGGTGTACGCACATTAGAAGCGTGTATTCGTCATCGCCATACTGGCGTATCACCCGGCGTGATGGTATGGGGTGCCATTGGTTACACGTCTCGGTCACTTCTTGTTCCCATTGACGACACTTTGAACAGTGGACGTTACATTTCAGATGTGTTACGACCCGTGGCTCTATCCATCATTCGATCCCTGCGAAACCCTACATTTCAGCAGGATAATCCACGACCGCATGTTGCAGGTCCTGTACGGGCCTTTCTGGATACAGAAAATGTTCGACTGCTGCCCTGGCCAGCACATTGTCCAGACCTCTCACCAACTGCCCAATGCCCAGGCGTATCAAGGCCGTTATTACGGCCAGAGGTGGTTGTTCTGGGTGCTGATTTCTCAGGATATATGCACCCAAATTGCGTGAAAATGTAATCAGATGAGCCGGCCGGAGTGGCCGAGCGGTTCTAGGCGCTACAGTCAGGAACCGCGCGACCGCTTCGGTCGCAGGTTCGAATCCTGCCTCGGACATGGATGTGTGTGATGTCGTTAGGTTAGTTAGGTTTAAGTAGTTCAAAGTTCTAGGGGACTGATGACCTCAGAAGTTAAGTCCCATAGTGCTCAGAGCCATTTGAACCATTTTTTTGTAATCACATGTCAGTTCCAGTATAATATATTTATCCAATCAATACCCGTTTATTATCTGTATTTCTTCATGGTGTAGCAATTTTAATGGCGAATAGTGTACAACGTTATTATAATGATTGAAGCGATTTCACAGATTTGCTGTAGCTACACTATTTGACATAATGTCACAGGTCTTTGCACACAGAAAAAGTCAAATAGTTATTTGGCATATTACGAGTACTTCATATGTGTCCCCCTTCTGATTCTGAAGATATCAAGTCGTTAATCATGTTATTCCCATATTCGGCGAAGCATGTCAATATCACTCTGTTGAGAAGCACTATTCGTGCGAGCTGGCAGTTCTCTAAGCTTTATTGTTAGAGGAGGGTAAACACTGAATCTTTCACATAACCGCGCACACAAAAAGCTCGCATGGGGTTACGTCGCGACATCGTAGAGGCCGTGATATGAACTGCTGATGATGAGCCCTACCACGACCGATCCAGTGGTTTCTCAGTTTCCTATTTAGGAATTCACGAACATCGTGGTGGATGTGTGTGGAGCACCATCATGGTGTAGGTAAAGTACACACTATGGGTCTCCAGTTATGGCATAAGCCATACTTTCGGCATGCCTAGATACATGCGTCCTGAAACGATCTTTCCGCAGAAAAAAAGGGACTGTGGACTTTAAATCGCAACACCGCAAAGAACGAGTTAACTTTTGATGAATCTCGAATGTAGTGCACGATAGCGTAGGGATTCTCTGCCTCCAAATTTGCACAGTGTGCCTATGTACTCTGCCACACATTAAAAAAGTGTTGCTGCATTATGGAAGATGACGTTCTCACAAAACCCACCCAGTTTCATAATCTGTTGCGACTGTGCCGAAACTTCTGAGCGTCTTACTTGTTTATTGGAAGTCATGGGTTGTAGGAATTGGAAGCGGTAAGACTTCAGCTTCAGTGATTTCTTTAATATCTTCCAAACGTTCGGTTGTGGTATGTTTGGCACTCTGCTTGTTGTGTTCGTCTATTTCTGTGGACTACGTGCGAAAAATCGCCAGCACGTGGTCCAATGTTTCTTGACCCAATTCGGGCCAACCTGTTGATTTCCCCTTGCAGAAACATCCTGGAAGCTTTGAACTGCGCGTACCACCGCCGAATGGAGTTGGCGGTTGGTGGACTTTTTCTGAACTTGGTTGTGAAAACTTGTCGCTTTGTTACAGCAGACTGTTGTGAATGCATCTGAAGCGCAACATACGCTATTCTGGTGGATGTCGCCATCTTGCCTAATTGCTCATCGCGCGCTTTCATGGCAGAAATTTACAGTGCGGCTGCAACAACATTAAACTTTTTCAAGTTTTCTATACGAGTTTCGAGTTTTGTGACTATATGTCACCTAATGTAGCTACACCAAATTAGTGAAATCGTTTCAATCATTTATAATGGACATATTTTGAGGGAGGTACCGACGTCAGTGACTATTTTACACTGAAATACACGCCTGGAAATGGAAAAAAGAACACATTGACACCGGTGTGTCAGACCCACCATACTTGCTCCGGACACTGCGAGAGGGCTGTACAAGCGATGATCACACGCACGGCACAGCGGACACACCAGGAACCGCGGTGTTGGCCGTCAAATGGCGCTAGCTGCGCAGCATTTGTGCACCGCCGCCGTCAGTGTCAGCCAGTTTGCCGTGGCATACGGAGCTCCATCGCAGTCTTTAACACTGGTAGCATGCCGCGACAGCGTGGACGTGAACCGTATGTGCAGTTGACGGACTTTGAGCGAGGGCGTATAGTGGGCATGCGGGAGGCCGGGTGGACGTACCGCCGAATTGCTCAACACGTGGGGCGTGAGGTCTCCACAGTACATCGATGTTGTCGCCAGTGGTCGGCGGAAGGTGCACGAGCCCGTCGACCTGGGACCGGACCGCAGCGACGCACGGATGCACGCCAAGACCGTAGGATCCTACGCAGTGCCGTAGGGGACCGCACCGCCACTTCCCAGCAAATTAGGGACACTGTTGCTCCTGGGGTATCGGCGAGGACCATTCGCAACCGTCTCCATGAAGCTGGGCTACGGTCCCGCACACCGTTAGGCCGTCTTCCGCTCACGCCCCAACATCGTGCAGCCCGCCTCCAGTGGTGTCGCGACAGGCGTGAATGGAGGGACGAATGGAGACGTGTCGTCTTCAGCGATGAGAGTCGCTTCTGCCTTGGTGCCAATGATGGTCGTATGCGTGTTTGGCGCCGTGCAGGTGAGCGCCACAATCAGGACTGCATACGACCGAGGCACACAGGGCCAACACCCGGCATCATGGTGTGGGGAGCGATCTCCTACACTGGCCGTACACCACTGGTGATCGTCGAGGGGACACTGAATAGTGCACGGTACATCCAAACCGTCATCGAACCCATCGTTCTACCATTCCTAGACCGGCAAGGGAACTTGCTGTTCCAACAGGACAATGCACGTCCGCACGTATCCCGTGCCACCCAACGTGCTCTAGAAGGTGTAAGTCAACTACCCTGGCCAGCAAGATCTCCGGATCTGTCCCCCATTGAGCATGTTTGGGACTGGATGAAGCGTCGTCTCACGCGGTCTGCACGTCCAGCACGAACGCTGGTCCAACTGAGGCGCCAGGTGGAAATGGCATGGCAAGCCGTTCCACAGGACTACATCCAGCATCTCTACGATCGTCTCCATGGGAGAATAGCAGCCTGCATTGCTGCGAAAGGTGGATATACACTGTACTAGTGCCGACATTGTGCATGCTCTGTTGCCTGTGTCTATGTGCCTGTGGTTCTGTCAGTGTGATCATGTGATGTATCTGACCCCAGGAATGTGTCAATAAAGTTTCCCCTTCCTGGGACAATGAATTCACGGTGTTCTTATTTCAATTTCCAGGAGTGTAGTTCAGAGGCGAAAGTTGAAAATTTGTGGCAGATCGGGACTCGAATTCGGATTTCCTGCTTTGCGCCAGCAGACGCCTTAACCGAGCATCCTTACTGAAGACATCATAGCAGTCAAGCTTACAGATAGGTGACAAAAATCACGGGATAGCGATGTATACGAGGTGCGGCTACAAAAAAACCGGACTGATGCTGGAAAAAACATTTATTTACAATTATTTACAATTTCATGTTATCTCCTTCAATGTACTCTCCTCCTCGGTCTCTACACCGCTCCATACGAATTTTCCACTGTTCATAGCAATGCTGCAGATCATTTTCGGTAAGTCCATACATTACTTCCGCCGCTTTTTCTTTTGGTGCTTCAACAGTCTCAAATCTAGTTCCTTTCAAAGCTGACTTGACTTTAGGGAAAAGAAAAAAGTCACAGGGGGCCAAATCAGGCGAGTAGGGTGGATGATCTAAGATGGGAATGTTGTGTTTTGCCAAAAACGTCTTCACTGACAACGCACTGTGAGCTGGGGCATTGTCTTGGTGAAGGATCCATGACTTTTTTCTCCACAAATCGTTCCGTTTTCTCCGTACTCGCTCACGTAGGGTAGCCAGGACGCTAATGTAGTAATGCTGATTCACTGTTTGTCCCTCTGGTACCCAATCAATGTGCACAATCCCTTTGATGTCAAAAAAAAAAAAGAAAAAGAAAAAACAATCATCATTGCCTTGAATTTCGATTTTGACATTCGTGCTTTTTTTGTCGTGGAGAACCAGGAGTTTTCCAATGCATCGATTGGCGTTTAGTTTCTGGATCGTAAGTAAAAAACCACGATTCATCGCAAGTAATAACATTTTGTAAGAAGGTGGGATCACTTTCAATGTTTTCCAGGATGTCAGAACAAATCATTCTTCGGCGTTCCTTCTGTTCAATTGTGAGACACTTTGGAACCATTTTTGAACACACTTTGTTCATGTTGAAACTTTCATGAAGAATCTGCCTAACACTTTCCTTGTCAACTCCCGTTAACTCAGACACTGCTCTGATTGTTAAACGGCGATCTTGTCGAACAAGTTTACCGATTTTTTCAATGTTTGCATCAGTTTTTGCTGACAATGGTCTGCCAGTGCGAGTTTCATCACTGGTGTCTTCGCGGCCATCTTTAAATCGTTTAAACCACTCAAACACTTGTGTTCGCGATAAACAATCATCGCCGTACACTTGTTGTAACATTTCAAACGTTTCACTTGCAGATTTTCCTAGTTTGAAACAAAATTTGATGTTAACACGCTGTTCTTTCTGTACACTCAACATTTTCCGACGCACAGACAAAACGTCAACTACTTAAAACAGACGCCACGGGCAGACTGAGTGCAGGAGGCAGATGAAACGAGCAGTAGGCGGAGCGAGAGTCACGTGACAGGCCATGCGACTTTCAGCCTTATTGCATTCGTTTTATTGTTTCACCAATACTAGTCCGGTTTTTTTCTAGCCACACCTCGTACATACACAGCTGAAGGTAGTACTACGTACATAAAGAATAAAAGGGCAATGCATTGGTGTAGCTGTCGTATGTACTCAGGGCATTAACGTCAAAGGATTTCCGCCGTGATTACGGCCGTACGACGGGAAGTAACACACTCTGCATCTACGTGATTGCTCTGCTATTCGCAATATAGTGCCTGGCAGAGGGTTCAATGAACCACCTTCAAGCTGTCTCTCTACCGTTTCACCCTCGAACAGCGCGCGGGAAAAAAAGAGCACTTAAATTTTTCTGTGCGAGCCCTTATTTCTCATATTTTATCGTCATGATCATTTCTCCCTATGTAGGTGGGTGCCAACAGAATGTTTTCGCAATCGGAGGAGAAAACTGATGATTGAAATTTAATGGGAAGATCCCGTCGCAAACAAAAAACGCCTTTGTTTTAACGAGTGCCACTCCAATTCACGTATCATGTCTGTGACACTATCTCCCCTACTTCGCGATAATACAAAACGAGCTGCCCTTCTTTGCACTTTTTCGATGTCATCCGTCAGTCCCACCTGATGCGCATCCCACACCGCACATCAATACTCCAGAATAGGACGGACAAGCGTGGTGTAAGCTGTCTCTTTAGTAGACCTGTTGCACCTTGTAAGTGTTCTGCCAATGAATCGCAGTCTTTGGTTGGCTCTACCCACAACATTATCTATGAGATCGATCCAATTTAGGGTATCTGTAATTGTGATTTGTGTGACTTATCGCGTAATCGAAATTTAGCGGATTTCTTTTAGTACTCATGTGAATAACTTTACACTTTTCTTTATTCAGAGTCAATTGCCACTTCCACACCACACAGATATCTTATCTAAATCATTTTGCAAGTCGTTTTGATCATCTGATGACTTAACAAGACGGTAAATGACAGCATCATCTGCAAAGAATCTAAGACGGCTACTCAGATTGTCTCCTATGTCGTTAATATAGTTCAGGAACAATAGAGGGCCTATAACAGTTTCTTGCGTAATGCCGGATATTATTTCTGTTTTACTCGATGACTTTCCGTCTATTACTACGAACTCTGACCTTTCTGACAGAAAATCACGAATGCAGGAGCACAACTGAGGCGATATTCCACATGCCACGCAGTTTGGTTAGAAGACGCTTGTGAGGAACGGTGTCGAAAGCCTTCTGGAAATCTAAAAATATGGAATCAATTTGACATCCCTTGTCGATAGCAATTATTACTTCATGAGTATAAAGAGCTAGTTGTGTTTCACAAGAACGATATTTTCTGAATCCGTGCTGACTATATGTCAATAAATCATTTTCTTTGAGGTACTTCATAACGATCGAATGCAGTGTATGTTCCAAAACCCTTCTGCAAATCGACGTTTGTCATATAGGCCTGTAATTCAACAGATTACACCTATGAAACTTCCTGGCAGATTAAAACTGTGTGCCCGAGCGAGACTCGAACTCGGGACCTTTGCCTTTCGCGGGCAAGTGCTCTACCATCTGAGCTACCGAAGCACGACACACGTCCGGTACTCACAGCTTTACTTCTGCCAGTACCTCGTCTCCTACATTCCATCAGCGCACACTCCACTGCAGAGTGAAAATCTCATTCTGGAAACATCCCCCAGGCTGTGGCTAAGCCATGTCTCCGCAATATCCTTTCTTTCAGGAGTGCTAGTTCTACAAGGTTCGCAGGAGAGCTTCTGTAAAGTTTGGAAGGTAGGAGACGAGGTAGTGGCAGAAGTAAAGCTGTGAGTACCGGACGTGAGTCGTGCTTCGGTAGCTCAGATGGCAGAGCACTTGCCCGCGAAAGGCAAAGGTCCCGAGTTCGAGTCTCGGTCGGGCACACAGTTTTAATCTGCCAGGAAGTTTCATATCAGCGCACACTCCGCTGCAGAGTGAAAATCTCATTCTGGAGATTACTCCTACTTCCCTTTTTGGGTATTTGTGTGACATGAGCAATTTTCCAGTTTTTAGGTATGGATCTTTCTGTGAGCGAGTGGTTGTATATAATTGCCAAATATGGAGCTATTTTATCAGCATACTCTGAGAGGAACCTGACTGATATACAGTCTGGACCGAAGGCCTTGCCTTTATTAAGTGATTTAAGCTGCTTTGCGACACCGAGGATATCTATTTCTATGTTTCTCATCTTGGCAGTTGTTCTTGATTGGAAATCAGAAATATTTGCTTCGTCTTCTTTGACGAAAGAGTTTCGGAAAACCGTGTTTAATAACACTGGTTTTGTGGCACTGTCATCAGTGACTTCACCGTTGTTATCGAGGAATGATGGTATTGATTGCGTCTTGCCACTGGTGTGCTTTATGTATGACCAGACTGTCTTTGGGAATTGTGACAGATTTAGAGACAGAGTTTCGTTGTGAAAATTATTGAAAGCATCTCGCACTGAAGTGCGCACTGCCGGCCGAAGTGGCCGTGCGGTTAAAGGCGCTGCAGTCTGGAACCGCATGACCGCTACGGTCGCAGGTTCGAATCCTGCCTCGGGCATGGATGTTTGTGTTGTTCTTAGGTTAGTTAGGTTTAACTAGTTCTAAGTTCTAGGGGACTAATGACCTCAGCAGTTGAGTCCCATAGTGCTCAGAGCCATTTGAACCATTTCAAGTGCGCACTATATTTCGAACTTCTGCAAAGGTTTGCCAGTCTTGGGGATTTTGCGTTCTTTTAAATTTGGGATGCTGTTTCCGCTGCTTCTGCAACAGTGATCTCGCCCGTTTTGTGTACCATAGGGGAATGGAAGTTGGAGTTAGACTCGCGGTAGATTTCATTTCGGAAATCGTTAGGGAATTCAATATTCAGTGATCCACAGTGTCGAGAGTGCGCCGAGAATAGCAAACTTCAGGCCTGGCTTCTCACCACGGATAAAGCAGTGGCCGACGGCATTCACTTAACGACAGGGAGCTGCAGCGTTTGCGTGGAGTTGTCAGTGCTAATAGTCAAGAAACATTGCTTGAAATAACTGTAGAATGTGGGAGGTACGAAGAACATGCCAGTTAGGACAGTGCGACGATATCTGCTGTTAATGGGCTATGACAGCAGACGACTGACGTAAGTGCCTTTGCTAACAGCACGGCATCGCCTGCAGTGGCTCTTCTGGGCTCGTGACCGTATCGGTTGGATCCTAGACGATTGGAGAACCGTGGCATCAGATGAGTCCCGATTTCAGTTGGTCAGAGCTGATGGTAGGGTTCGAGAGGGCGCAGACCGCACCAAGCCATCGACCCGAGGTATCTACAAGGCACTGTGCAAGCTGGTGGTGGCTCCGTAATGCTGTCGGATCTGTCTACACGGAATTGGCGGGGTCCTCCGGGTGTTGGGCTACTTGGAGACCATCGCCTGCAGTGGCTCTTCTGGGCTCGTGACCGTATCGGTTGGATCCTAGACGATTGGAGAACCGTGGCATCAGATGAGTCCCGATTTCAGTTGGTCAGAGCTGATGGTAGGGTTCGAGAGGGCGCAGACCGCACCAAGCCATCGACCCGAGGTATCTACAAGGCACTGTGCAAGCTGGTGGTGGCTCCGTAATGATGTCGGATCTGTCTACACGGAATTGGCGGGGTCCTCCGGGTGTTGGGCTACTTGGAGACCATCGCCTGCAGTGGCTCTTCTGGGCTCGTGACCGTATCGGTTGGATCCTAGACGATTGGAGAACCGTGGCATCAGATGAGTCCCGATTTCAGTTGGTCAGAGCTGATGGTAGGGTTCGAGAGGGCGCAGACCGCACCAAGCCATCGACCCGAGGTATCTACAAGGCACTGTGCAAGCTGGTGGTGGCTCCGTAATGATGTCGGATCTGTCTACACGGAATTGGCGGGGTCCTCCGGGTGTTGGGCTACTTGGAGACCATCGCCTGCAGTGGCTCCTCTGGGCTCGTGACCGTATCGGTTGGATCCTAGACGATTGGAGAACCGTGGCATCAGATGAGTCCCGATTTCAGTTGGTCAGAGCTGATGGTAGGGTTCGAGAGGGCGCAGACCGCACCAAGCCATCGACCCGAGGTATCTACAAGGCACTGTGCAAGCTGGTGGTGGCTCCATAATGATGTCGGATCTGTCTACACGGAATTGGCGGGGTGCTCCGGGTGTTGGGCTACTTGGAGACCATCGCCTGCAGTGGCTCCTCTGGGCTCGTGACCGTATCGGTTGGATCCTAGACGATTGGAGAACCGTGGCATCAGATGAGTCCCGATTTCAGTTGGTCAGAGCTGATGGTAGGGTTCGAGAGGGCGCAGACCGCACCAAGCCATCGACCCGAGGTATCTACAAGGCACTGTGCAAGCTGGTGGTGGCTCCGTAATGCTGTCGGATCTGTCTACACGGAATTGGCGGGGTCCTCCGGGTGTTGGGCTACTTGGAGACCATCGCCTGCAGTGGCTCTTCTGGGCTCGTGACCGTATCGGTTGGATCCTAGACGATTGGAGAACCGTGGCATCAGATGAGTCCCGATTTCAGTTGGTCAGAGCTGATGGTAGGGTTCGAGAGGGCGCAGACCGCACCAAGCCATCGACCCGAGGTATCTACAAGGCACTGTGCAAGCTGGTGGTGGCTCCGTAATGATGTCGGATCTGTCTACACGGAATTGGCGGGGTCCTCCGGGTGTTGGGCTACTTGGAGACCATCGCCTGCAGTGGCTCTTCTGGGCTCGTGACCGTATCGGTTGGATCCTAGACGATTGGAGAACCGTGGCATCAGATGAGTCCCGATTTCAGTTGGTCAGAGCTGATGGTAGGGTTCGAGAGGGCGCAGACCGCACCAAGCCATCGACCCGAGGTATCTACAAGGCACTGTGCAAGCTGGTGGTGGCTCCGTAATGCTGTCGGATCTGTCTACACGGAATTGGCGGGGTCCTCCGGGTGTTGGGCTACTTGGAGACCATCGCCTGCAGTGGCTCTTCTGGGCTCGTGACCGTATCGGTTGGATCCTAGACGATTGGAGAACCGTGGCATCAGATGAGTCCCGATTTCAGTTGGTCAGAGCTGATGGTAGGGTTCGAGAGGGCGCAGACCGCACCAAGCCATCGACCCGAGGTATCTACAAGGCACTGTGCAAGCTGGTGGTGGCTCCATAATGATGTCGGATCTGTCTACACGGAATTGGCGGGGTCCTCCGGGTGTTGGGCTACTTGGAGACCATCGCCTGCAGTGGCTCTTCTGGGCTCGTGACCGTATCGGTTGGATCCTAGACGATTGGAGAACCGTGGCATCAGATGAGTCCCGATTTCAGTTGGTCAGAGCTGATGGTAGGGTTCGAGAGGGCGCAGACCGCACCAAGCCATCGACCCGAGGTATCTACAAGGCACTGTGCAAGCTGGTGGTGGCTCCGTAATGCTGTCGGATCTGTCTACACGGAATTGGCGGGGTCCTCCGGGTGTTGGGCTACTTGGAGACCATCGCCTGCAGTGGCTCTTCTGGGCTCGTGACCGTATCGGTTGGATCCTAGACGATTGGAGAACCGTGGCATCAGATGAGTCCCGATTTCAGTTGGTCAGAGCTGATGGTAGGGTTCGAGAGGGCGCAGACCGCACCAAGCCATCGACCCGAGGTATCTACAAGGCACTGTGCAAGCTGGTGGTGGCTCCGTAATGCTGTCGGATCTGTCTACACGGAATTGGCGGGGTCCTCCGGGTGTTGGGCTACTTGGAGACCATCGCCTGCAGTGGCTCCTCTGGGCTCGTGACCGTATCGGTTGGATCCTAGACGATTGGAGAACTGTGGCATCAGATGAGTCCCGATTTCAGTTGGTCAGAGCTGATGGTAGGGTTCGAGAGGGCGCAGACCGCACCAAGCCATCGACCCGAGGTATCTACAAGGCACTGTGCAAGCTGGTGGTGGCTCCATAATGATGTCGGATCTGTCTACACGGAATTGGCGGGGTCCTCCGGGTGTTGGGCTACTTGGAGACCATCGCCTGCAGTGGCTCTTCTGGGCTCGTGACCGTATCGGTTGGATCCTAGACGATTGGAGAACCGTGGCATCAGATGAGTCCCGATTTCAGTTGGTCAGAGCTGATGGTAGGGTTCGAGAGGGCGCAGACCGCACCAAGCCATCGACCCGAGGTATCTACAAGGCACTGTGCAAGCTGGTGGTGGCTCCGTAATGCTGTCGGATCTGTCTACACGGAATTGGCGGGGTCCTCCGGGTGTTGGGCTACTTGGAGACCATCGCCTGCAGTGGCTCTTCTGGGCTCGTGACCGTATCGGTTGGATCCTAGACGATTGGAGAACCGTGGCATCAGATGAGTCCCGATTTCAGTTGGTCAGAGCTGATGGTAGGGTTCGAGAGGGCGCAGACCGCACCAAGCCATCGACCCGAGGTATCTACAAGGCACTGTGCAAGCTGGTGGTGGCTCCGTAATGATGTCGGATCTGTCTACACGGAATTGGCGGGGTCCTCCGGGTGTTGGGCTACTTGGAGACCATCGCCTGCAGTGGCTCTTCTGGGCTCGTGACCGTATCGGTTGGATCCTAGACGATTGGAGAACCGTGGCATCAGATGAGTCCCGATTTCAGTTGGTCAGAGCTGATGGTAGGGTTCGAGAGGGCGCAGACCGCACCAAGCCATCGACCCGAGGTATCTACAAGGCACTGTGCAAGCTGGTGGTGGCTCCGTAATGCTGTCGGATCTGTCTACACGGAATGGGCGGGGTCCTCCGGGTGTTGGGCTACTTGGAGACCATTTGAAGCCATGCATGGACTTCATGTACCCAGACAACGACGATGTTTTTATGGATGAAAATGCGCCAAGTCACTGGGCCACAACTGTTCGCGACTGATTTGAAGAATATTCTAGACAATTCGAGCAAATGACTTGGCCACCCAGATCGCTCGACATGAATCGCATCGAACATTTATGAGACGTACTCGAGAGCTCAGTTCAAGCACAAAATCGTGCACCGGCAACACTTTCGCAATTATGGACGGCTATCGTGGCAGCGTAACTCGATGTATCTGCAGGGGCTATCAACGACTTGTTGAATCCATGAAACGGTGAGTTGCTCCACCACACCGGGCAAAAGGAGGTCCGAGACGATGTTAAGGGGTATCCCATGATTTTTGTCACCTCAGTGTACGTATGTGTGGCGTCCACACATACACACTCCATAAAAAGTTTTGCGTGACCTAGGTTCCGAGAGTTCCGGAACCTGTACAGAAAATTGGAATAGAGATCAACATAAATATCATTTCCGCCCTTTTTATTGCTCATGAAAATCACAATTGCATGTTGTACCACCATACAGCGAGATCTTCAGAGGTGGTGGTCCAGATTCCTGTACACACCCATATCCCTAATAGTAGCAAGTCCTCTTGCATTGATGCATACCTGGATTCGCCGTGCATTACTATCCACAAGTTCATCAAGGCACTGTTGGTCCAGATTGTCCCACTCCTCAACGGCGATTCGGCGTAGATCCCTCGGAGTGGTTGGTGGGTCACATCGTCCATAAGCAGCCCTTTTCAATGTATCCCAGGCATGTTCGATAGGGGTCATGTCTGGAGAACATACTGGCCACTTTAGTCGAGCGATGCTGATATCCTGAAGGAAGTCATTCACAAGATGTGCGCAATGGGGGCGCGAATTGTCGTCCATCAAAACGTATGCCTCTCCAATATGCTGCCGATATGGTTGTACTATCGGTCGGAGGATGGCATTCACGTATCGTACAACCGTTACGGCGCCGTCCATGACCACCAGCGGCGTATGTCGGCCCCACATAATGCCACCTCAAAACAGCAGGGAACCTCCACATTGCCTGACCGGGTTGCCTCCAAACACGTTTCCGACGGTTGTCTGGTTGAAGGCATATGCGACACTCATCGGTGAAGAGAACGTGATACCAATCCTGAGCGGTCCATTTTGCATGTTGTTGGGTCCATCTGTACCGCGCTGCAAAGATGGACATCGTCATGGATGTCGGGAGTGAAGTTGCGCATCATGCAGCCTATTGTGCACAGTTTGAGTTGTAACACGGTCGTATGGCTGCGCGAAAAGCACTATTCAACATGGTGGCGTTGCTGTCAGGGTTCCTCCGAGGCATAATCAGTGGTTATCGGTCATCCACTGCAGTAATAGCCCTTGGGTTGCCTGAGCGAGGCATGTCGTCGAGCCGTGCGGGGTGGCCGAGCGGTTCTAGGGGCTACAGTCTGGAACCACGTGACGGTTACGGTCGCAGGTTCGAATCCTGCCTCGGGCATGGATGTGTGTGATGCCCTTAGGTTAGTTAGGTTTAAGTAGTTCTAAGTTCTAGGGGACTGATAACCACAGCAGTTAAGTCCCATAGTGCTCAGAGCAATTTGAACCATTTGAGCAATGTCGTCGACAGCTCCTGTCTCTCTGTATCCCCTCCAAGACCGGACAACATTTCTTTGGTTCACTTCGAGACGGCTGGACACTTCCCTCGTTGAGAGGTCTTCCCGGCACAAAGTAACAATGCGGACGCGATCGAACCGCGGTATTGACCGTCTAGGCATGGTTCAAATAGAGACAACACGACCCGCGTACCTTCTTCCTGGTGGAATGACTGGATTGAGCGGCTGTCGGACCCCCTCCGTCTAATAGGCTCTGCTCATGTTGGTTGTTACATCTTTGGGCGGCTTTAGTGACATCTCTGAACAGTGAAAGAGACTATGTTTGTGATGCAATATTCACAATGAAGGTTCGTCTTCAGTTCTGGGAACCGGGGTGATACAAAACTTTTTTGATGTGTGTATACAAAATATTCGTAATACCGCAGTATATATGTGGAGCAGAGACGAATCGTGGTAACATCCTAGCGACATTACGGGCCGCAAATACAGACATCGTCTGACGTAAGTGTCTTTGGTAAAGGGCAGATTGTTACGGCTCGGCGCCTAGAAATAAGCATCTCGGAAACGAAGCTGGTCGGCTGTTCACCTGCCACTGTCATCAGCGTCTATGGAAAGTGGCTGAAGGACGGTGTACCCACGACAACGTGTTGGACGTCCGCGGTCCATCTCAGAATTTGGAGGTCGAAGGCTTACGCACTCCGTTAGAGGGCAGAGTACAATGCTGGTGCGAGCACACGTGTTTCCGAGCACGCCGTTCAGCGGTCGTTGTTGACCTTGGGAATCGGCAGCAGATGACAACTTCCGACGTTGCCTCAGCGACATCGTCAGTTGCGATTGTAGAGGGCAAGGACCATCGACAGTGGGCCGTGGGTTAATGGAAACACGTCGCCTGGTCGGATGAATAACGTTTCTTGTTGCACAGGGTTGATGGTGCCGGTCGGATACGCCGTCACCCAGCAGAGCGGCTGTTGGAAAATGCACTGCGCCACAGGCTTAGCCAGGTGTGGAAAGTCTTGTGCTACGATGGGCATTCACCTGGGCCTCCGTGGGACCTATGGCAGTGATTCGAGGCACCGTGAAGGCTGTACACTACGTGAACATTATTGCTGACCACGTGCACTTCACGCTTGGTGGCTTGCCCGACGATAGTGGCATCTTTCAGAAGGGTAACTGTCCGTGTCACAAGGCCAGAACCGTTCTGCACTGAGCATTATATTGAATTCACGTTGGCGTCTTGGTCACCGAATTCGCGTCATCTGAGCCGGATGGAATAAAGCTGAATGCTATTGGGAACCAGCTCCGCGCCCACGAGACTTGTACACTGCCAAAAGTCGATGGTGGCCTTGGACTCATCGACTTTACCCGCAAATGTGCGGCCCTTTTGATTCACCGCATTGCCACTTTGCGTGAAACTGACCCAGGTGGGACAACAGCGGTTCTTTTCGACCGTTATCGCCCACAATCGGCGCGTGCACCAGTAGGTTTGACACATATTCCGTTCCGGATGACGACAGTCAAGGACTATTACCTCAATCAAAGTTACGTACTAACAGTGGCCACTGACAAGGCACGCTCATCGAAGCGCCTTTACCAAGCACTTCGAGGCCAACCCACACCACATAAATTTGAAGACAGACGACCGTCGGTCATCTGGCATCAAGTTTGGGCTAATATCAATAACCCAGCCCTACCCACCGACGTCTCAGCGCTATGGTATCGTGTCGTAAACAATTTAATACCCACTGATCATCGTCTGGTGGCCATCCGCCTACGGCCATCGGCTGCTTGCGGCCGATGTGGTGACGTAGACACCAGAGAGCATCGTCTCTTATGCCCTCACGTCACAGAAGTGTGGAACCTTGCACGTGTGCTATTAGCGCTGATCGGTGGGACGACACCAGACAATGTGCAAATCGACTGGTTCCTTACCCCTGATATTCAGTCCAACCCCCGAACACGTCGTAACGCAATGGTGTGGCTCTTGGGCCACACCATTTTCACGATCTATGACCTTTCCCTCACCGATGCTGTCTCTTTCATGGACTATCTGTGGAGCCAGCATCGCCTGGCGGAATCTGACCAGAAATATACCATTACCTTTGCACGATTTTTGAAAGTTGCAATGGTTCATGGTTATCAAAAGGTGTTCCGGGTTGACTAAGGCACCTCGTCCAGGAATTGCCTGAGTTTACCCCTGGATCTTTGTTGCTCGGACATTCAAACCACCCTAAACTTGACAATACCCAAGATTTGACGTTGGCCTTCTAGGCATCACTAGAGCAGACTGTTCTATGATACTGATAATATGGCAATTGGTAACATAAGAATTGTGTGAACCTTGTACGAAACACTATGGGAAAAAAAGGTCACGGTCTGTAATCACGTGACCTGTGTGTAGACATCTGGTTCCACATTATTTTCGGACTTGTCGAAACCATGACACGCAGAATCGCTGCTATATTGCGTTCCGGACGTGGACCAACACGTTATTATGTAGGAGGTCATAGTCTCTGGGTCGTTATTGTGTGTATGTGTGTGTGTGTGTGTGTGTGTGTGTGTGTGTGTGAGCGCGCCCCTACGTTTCCGGAAGAAGTTCTCGATAGGGGTCACCAGGCACATTAGCCGTAGGGATGTCATGAGCAGTTGGTATTACTTCGTCAAACTGCCGTCAGAATACGCCACCGACCATGGATATTGATAGCAACAATATCGCCGTCTTTCCACAAACACGTCAGTGCTGTTAAATCGTCGTGGGATTATGGGCGGGCATTTTATGCCTTCTTGTTAGTGAAAGTAAATTTTCTTTACTCAACGTATTTTGTATGTGTACTCAAAGAGAACGCTCTTAATAAACAAGTAAATAGTAGATTGATGTCAATAAAGGTGATTTTGACAATCTTTTCAACGATATACGTTGAAAACGTTTTCATAAACGAACTAAAAATAATTCTAGTATGACAATGCAGCACAATGCCTCTGTTAAATAGGCGCACGTCGGCCCACGGGGTCAACCTGCCCCGCTGTCTTCCTGTAAGTAAGTACTCGTATTTAAAATGTACATTCGTAATCAAAGTCTAAACAATGTCGAAGGCAAATTTTACGTAATAAAATCGTGTCTTGCATCGATTTTAAACCAGTAACTTGAAAACGATTGTGATTTTGATTTCTATTTAATTTTTTTGATTTGTAACGATGTCTTGATACATAATAGATAGACCTGATGCTACTGCTATTTTTTTGGCTTCATTGCTGAAACTGGCCCTTCAATTGCTCAACAACACGATAGTGGGCCTACGCTGCCAAAATAACGCCTATTAAGTTCAATGTGGCTTCAGCTGACCAACCTTCCCATCTAACGCCTGAAGAAGTTCGACCGTTTGAGAAGTGGGAGCCAAGAATAAAGACAGAAAACTCACTGACACTCAAGTTATGTATGCGAACAAGAAGCCTCCACAGACTGAAAAGGAAACACATTAAAAGCAAATAAGAATGTTATGCATAAAAACTTATTTTCTAAAAAAGGGTCCATGATCAGGCTAAATCACACGACGAAACTCCACAAACAATACACTGTAAGGAACTATGCATTCCTGAGAAGGCTCTTCAAGCTGAAGGAAGATGAGGATTAGGGCGCGCTACGTTTTAGGTGTCTTAAACCATTTTCTCACAGCAATCCAGATGGTGAAAGGACTCAATGGACAAGATGTAAGAGGTGGGCACATCCCTCGTGTTAAAAATGATGAGAAAAAACTTTTTTTCGAACGTTTGAACCAGGAATACTCTATCGGGCATTCAGACGAAGACTGAAAAAAAAGTTCTGGACATATTTTTCACTCAATCTGTTATTAGAACAATGGTAACACAATTTGTAAGTCTTATCATAAAGCTGTGGGAATTTGTATTAAAATAAACTGGGAGTTAATAGTCAATATACACTGAAGTGAAAAAGAAACTGGTATAGGCATGCGTATTCAAATACAGAGATTTTTAAACAGGCAGAATACGGTGCTGCGGTCGGCAACGCCTATATAACACAAGTGTCTGGCGCAGAACGGTTACTGCTGCTACAATGGCAGGACACCAAGATTTAAGTGGGTTTGAACGTGGTGCTACAGTCGACGCACGAGCGATGGGACACAGCGTCTCCGAGGTAGCGATGAAGTGGGGATTTCCTGTACGACCATTTGACGAGTATACAGTGAATATCAGGAATCCGGTAAAAATCAAATCTCCGACATCGCTGCGGCCGGAAGAAAGGCCCTGCAAGAACGGGACCAACGACGATTGAAGAGAATCGTTCAACGTGACAGAAGCGTAAGCCTTCCGCAGATTGCTGTAGATTTCAATTCTGGGTCTTCAACAAGTGTCAGCATGGGAACCTTTCAGCGAAACATCATCGGCATGGGCGTTCGGAGCCGAAGGTCCACTCGTGTACTCTTGATCACTGCAAGACACAAAGCTTTACGCCTCGCCTGAGCCCTTCAACACCGAGACTGGACTGTTGCTGACTGGAAACATGTTGCGTGGTCGAACGAGTCTCGTTTCAAATTGTATCGAGCGGATGGGCGTGTACCGGTATGGAGACAACCTCATGAATCCATGGACCCTGCACGTCAGCAGGGGCCGGCCGGGGTGGCCGAGCGGTTCTAGGCGCTACAGTCTGGAACAGCGCGACCGGTACGGTCGCAGGTTCGAATCCTGCCTCGGGTATGGGTGTGTGTGATGTCCTTAGGTTAGTTAGGTTTAAGTAGTTCTAAGTTCTAGGGGACTGATGACCTCCGAAGTTAAGTCCCATAGTGCTCACAGCCATTTGAATTTGTCAGCAGGGGAATTTTCTAGCTGGTGAAGGCTCTGTAATGGGTTGGGGTGCGTGCAGTTGTAGTGACATGGGACCCCTCATACGTCTAGATACGACTTTGACAGGTACGTAAACATCATGGTTGATCACCTGCATCCATTCATGTCCATTCTGCATTCCGACGGACTTGGGCAATTCCAGCAGGACAATGCGACACCCCACACGTCCAGAATTGCTACAAAGTGGCTCTAGGATGGCTCTTCTGAGTTTAAACACTTGCGCTGGCCAACAAACTCCTCAGACATGAAAATTATCGAACATATCAGGGATGCCTTGGAACATGCTGTTCAGAGCAAATCTCCATCCCCTCGTACTCTTACGGATTTATGGACAGCTCTGCAGGATTCTTTGTGTCAGTTCCCTCCAGAACTAATTCAGACTAGTCGAGTCCGTGCCACGTCGTGCTGCGGCACTTCTGCGCGCTCGCGGGGGCCCTACACGATATTAGGCAGGCGTACCAGTTTCTTTGGCTCTTCAGTTTATTTTCAATTAAAGAACCAATGTCGTAACTAATTGAATGAAAAGATCATGGGGGATAATTTGCCGCAATTGCTGGGCCAACTTACCCCAGGGTAATGTAGGTCGGCCCTTGTGGTATTCCTGTACTAAATACATTTTTATAAACAGACAGCGAGTGAGATGCCATAATTACTTAGTCGTAAAGGTGCTGAAACAATACATCAAGTTTCCAAATAAAAAGATCAGTGGAGACATTTAAAATACAACTGCGTCGTTTTAAATGATTGTAGATATTAGAAGTTCGTCCACCTGTGGTGTAGGACCATCCACAAAAGCTTCATACACTTTTTTTTTTTTTTTTCAGAATGAGATTTTCACTCTGCAGCGGAGTGTGCGCTGATGTGAAACTTCCTGGCAGATTAAAACTGTGTGCTGGACCGAGACTCGCACTCGGGACCTTTGCCTTTCGCGGGCAAGTGCTCCACCGTAGGAGACGAGGTACTGGCAGAAGCAAAGCTGTGGGGACGGGGCGTGAGTCGTGCTTGGGTGGCTCAGTTGGTAGAGCAGTTGCCCGCGAAAGGCAAAGGTCCCGAGTTCGAGTCCCGGTCCGGCACACAGTTTTAATCTGCCAGGATGTTTCACCTTTTTTTTGTCTTCTTCTCTCTAATAATATTTCGACATGGCAGATTTTGTTTTAAACTATCACACAACTTATTTCTGAATATTATATTCTCTTCTTGTCTATCAATGTAATTCTATTACGGTGCTTTGTAACCACAGACCGCCAGTGACTGTCCTGTTTGTTGCCTCGTCCTCTTTCTAGTAAGATGAAGAGGCTGCAGAATGGATAGCCTACGAATTGGCCGGTAAAGGTGGTTTATTAGAAGGAAGAGGCTGGACCATAAAAATGTCCAGAGTTCTAGGCTTGGTTTCAGCCCAGATAATCGACACGCCATCTCCGCACTCCAAGCGATGGACGGGACATCCTTTTCCCGAAAGAACAAGAAGCAGCCTTTTAGGAACATCAAAAGTCTGACCAGGTGTCGCTTTCCAGAGGCCAGCGTGAGAATCGCCGTTTGCCTCAGCGGCAACGTGGCGGAATAACGTTGTGTTTAAATTTATAAAACAGAGCGTTGCAATTGATTCATAGCGTTATTTTCCATAGAGTGTGTGTTTTTTCATGTGTGTCTGCGTGGGGGCGCTCTTATTCGCTAGCTTCACAATCGTATCATGGTGTGGGAGAAATCTTCTAGCTTCATACACACGCGCGAATACTACTGGTTAATAATAACCTTGTTACTAAAATGTGTGCTTCTGCTGGTCGCTGAAATTGCCATTCTGACAGACTCCGCGGAGTTTCGAAGCGTTAAGGGGCTCCGGAACGCCCTATACTTACAATGTTAAAATAACGCTTATAAATTACATCTTTCCTCACAAAGTATTTGAGGTAGGAAGTTGAACTTTTTACAGATTATTTATTGGAATATGGGCTACAACTTAACACAGGGATTTTACAAAATTTTAGTTCAGTTATTAAAGATGATTTTTTTTTCAATTGTAATGAAAATTCACAACATTTTTTTGCAATTTTTTATTTATATATTCCAAAATATACAGTTTTTTGGAAAAAGGCTGTGTTAAATTATGCAGAAGGTACTGTGTAACATTTACTGAAAGTTTGAAACAAATATGTTCGGAAGATCCTTAGAAAACATGTAATTAGTATGAGAAAATGAAAGTTTTGGGAATCGAGCGACAAAGATTGGATTAACTTTTTAGTGCATTCCAGGTCCATAGGATGGATTATCTTCATCCTCTGCAAACTCCTCCTCCAGCTTCCTCTTGTTCCTCTTCCTGTTTACTCTTGCTTCTATTTCTAGACTCTTTACAGCCCTGTCTGCAGCCCGAAGGCGTTCCTTGTCTAAAGCAAGCATCGCTCGTACCATGTTAGAACCTATCTTCATTCCCATAATTCTAAATACCTTGCACCTTACAATGTTGCCATCATTGAAAGTCGCAACAGCATCATACACACCAAAGTGAAGTGTTTCTATTCCAACAAATACAGTCTTGGGGATTCTCGACCATATAACACTATTTACACTTTCATTGGGGTTTTGAGTTTTTCCGTGAATACACTTTTTCAACAGTTCAGGTGCTGCTAAGTCTCTGAAAATAGGTTTTATCTCCTCCATTATTTCATGAGGCAGACTATGCTTATGAGTGTACACTTCACCAGTTAGCAATCCTTTGTTATATTTACACCAAATGTCTTCTTTGGGACACAAGCTATGTTGGGGATTTTCATCGTCTTTATTGTTTACAGTAATAACACATACCTTTGGCTTTCCAACATTTCTCCTTTTCTTAAAAGCCTTCAGAGGATTTCTAATAACTTTATTTTTACTCATTATTATACTTCAACAAAACAGAGACTCAAGAAACAGAATTAATTACCAATATTTTCGAGATAACGAGAGAGTAAATAAACATGAAACAATCGACAATCACACCAGCGATATATATTGAACCATCACAGGTTAGCCACAACACATACTTTATCTCACATCACTAAAATGTACCTGATGAACACGAACGTTAATAATAACACCATTTGACAGCAGTTTAACAGCGCCACAGTGGGTCACGCCCATGTAGAACACATTTCAAAAAAATTTAAAAATAGTTGTAGTCTTCGGAATTGAATAAATTATATATCTATTAAAAGGTAATAGTCTGCAGATTCAGAAAACGCAAAAAAGTAAAAATTGAACTTTTCATGATTTTGAGCCTTTCCGGAGCCCCTTAATTTAGAGAAGACTGTCTGCTGGCATATGGTAGAAGATCTGCTAGGAACTTCTAGGCTGTTGGCGAGGCGAGCCTTGCTATCGTGGAGAAGGATGTCTCCACTTGAGTGCTGAGCGCAGAGGGCAGGCTAAACCCGGAGTTTCCATCCGGTAACGCCGCTGCCTCCTCCTGCCGTCACGCTACGCCAGTTTGCTGAGATGGGCCAGCATTCCAAGCACCGGTGCTTCAGGAGCCAGTTGTACATTTTTAACGCTTCATAGCAAGTTAGTTGTTTTAATTATACACTGAGATAACAAAAGTCATGGGATTTCTGCCAGTGTCGTCTCGGGACCAGCCTAGTGCAGCAACTCGACGTGGCATGGACTCAAGTCGTTGGAAGTGGCCTGCAGAAATACTGTCAGGCTGCTTCTATAGCCGTCCATAATTCCGGAAGTATTGGCAGTGCAGGATTTTGTGCATAAAGAACAGACTTCTCAGTCAAGTCCCATAAATGTTCGATGGCACTCATGTCGAGCCGGATGGGTGACCAGATCATTCACTAGACATGTTCAGAGTGTTCTTCAGATCAATCGCGAACAACTGTGGCTCAGTGACACGGCACACTGTCATCCATAGTTATTTCGAAAGATGAAGTCCACGATCGGCTGCAAATGGTCTCCAAGTAGCCGAACATAACTATTTCCAATCAATGATCGTTTCAGTTGGACCAAAGGGGCCAGTCCACGGAATGTAAACACAGCCTAAACCAGTAAGGAGCCACAACTAGCTTGCACAGTGCCTTGCTGACAACTTGTGTCCATGACTTGGTGGGATCTGTGCCACACTCGACCGTAGCAGCAGCTCCCGGGACTCACCTGACTGGGCCACTGTTTTCTACTTCGTCTAGGGCCCAACCGATATGGTCACAAGTCCAGTGGAGGTGCTGCAGGTGATGTTGCTCGTCTGCTGCCACAGCCCATTTTAGCTGCGCTGTCCTACATTTCTTTCTGCGCTTATTTCACGCAGTGTTGCCTGTCTGTTAGCACTGACAACTCTAAGCAAACGACGCTGCTCGCGGTCGTTAGGCGAAGGCTATTGGCCGCTGCGTTGTACGTGGTGCGAGGTAATGCCTGAAATTTGGTATTCCCGGCACACTCTAGACACTGTGTATCTCGGAATACTGAACTCACTAACGATTTCGGATTTCCCATGTGTCTAGCTCCAGCTACCACTCTGCGTTCAAAGCCCGTTAGGTCCCGTCGTGCGGCCAAAATCACGTCGGAAACCTTTTCATATGAATCACCTGAGTACAAACGACAGCTCCGCCAATGTATCGCCCTTTTATACCTTGTATAAGCGATACTACCGCCATCTGTATATGTACTACCAAGTTTGGTACTCGTACGGTAATTAGTTTCCGTGTAATAACGTGTTAAGCAGGGAAAGTTTAATTATAACCACCACGTATATGAAATACTAATGCAACCTACGTGTATCTCAGACTACTTGCTCTATTCATGTTTTAGTCTCCCACTACAACTTTACCCTGCCCCCACTACAAAACTCATAATTCCTTCCTAAATTAACATGTGTATTATCAATCGATCACTTCTTTCAGTCAAGTTACGCCATAAATTTCTTTTCTCTCTTGTCCGATTCAGTACCTCCTCATTATTATTGTATCTATTCATCGCATCTTCAGCTTCTTCTTTTCACTGCATTTCAAAAGCTTCTATTCTCTTCCAGTCTGAATTGTTTGTCGTTCACTTTTCACTTTCGTAAAAGGCGACACTCCAGACCAGTAGCTTCAGAGAAAACTTTCTATGTTCACAGATTTTTCTTTTTTCATAAATGCTTACCTTAGTATTGCCAGCTTTCTTATTTTATCCGCCGTACTTTTGCCATTCACAGGACACGTGACCTGTGATTGAAAAAGTGTCATGACGACCTCTCCATTGGCAAAAGATTCCGGACCAGTCCCCCTTCGGAGAGAAGGGGCCTACCACGGGGGAGGTGATCATGAGAAAAAGATGGAATAAGCAACGAAGGGATAACATTCTACGATTCGGAGCTTGGAATGTCAGAAAAATGGCTCTGAGCACTATGAGACTTAACATCTCTGGTTATCAGTCCCCTAGAACTTAGAACTACTTAAACCTAACTAAACATCTGAGGACATCACACACATCCATGCCCGAGGCAGGATTCGAACCTGCGACCGTAGCAGCCGCGCGGTTCCGGACTGAGCGCCTAGAACCGCTAGACCACCGCGGCCAGCGGAATGTCAGAAGTTTGAACGTAGTAGGAAAGCTAGAAAATCTCAAAAGGAAAGTGTAAAGGCTCTCTCTCTCTCTCTCTCTCTCTCTCTCTCTCTCTCATTAGTGAGTCTCAGTTGAATGAAAAGGGAGGAGGTTAAGGATTTCTGCTCTGACAAGTATAGGATAATATCAACAGCAGCAGAAAACGGTGTGACGGGAGTAGGATTCGCTCTGAATAGGAAAGCGGACAGAGAGTGAGCTACTGTGAACGGTTCAGCGACCGGGTTTTTCTCATCAGATTTTACAGAAGACCAAAGCCAACATTGACAGTTCAGGTGTAGACATATGTGCAGACGTCGCAAACAGAAGAGGAAGAGCTAGAGAAAATAGATGAGGATGGTGAACGGGTAATTCAGTACGTAAAGGGAGATGAACAGCCAATAATCATGGAGGACTGGAACGCGGTTTCAGGGGAAGGTATAGAAGGAAGGGTTACGGGACAATATGGCATAGTCTAGGCATTGGCGAACTTCGGTGATTCACAGCTTACGTAAGCTCGCAGACTACTTCGGCACGGGACGCGATAACAGCGCTCCTGGAGCATAAATTAGGAACTGTACTGTCTGTGACGTTAAGGCTTGTGGAATAATAAACCGATACGAACGGCACTCCTTTACTGACAAGCCAGGGCAAGAAATTATGCCTCAAACCACGCACTTTTGGAAGTACAGTAACGTCATGTCAACCGCATCTTCAGATGTTTACATTTATTTACGTCCCGCGAACTTTGTTTGTTTACTTACAACTTTTTACAAAAGCTGTCTTAAAAAGTTCCGTTGCAAACTTCCACAGCGTCTCGCCCTGTCTCCCACGAATTTCTTCGAAGGCTCGTGTTGAAACCAATCGCTCGTCTGTGGCCTAGGAATGAGAGAGGAGAAAGGCTAATTGAGTTCTGCAATAAATTTCAGGTAGTAATAGCGAATATTCTCTTCAAGAATCGCAAGAAGAGAAGGGACGATTGGAAAAGACCCGGAAACACAGGAGTGTTCCACCTGGGTTATGTCGTGGCCCGCCAGAGATTCCGAAATCAGGTATTGGATTTTAAAGTGTACCAAGGACCAGATATAGACTCAGGGCGTAACTGAGTAATTATGAAGGGTATGTACTGACAAATGACCAGAAACGTTTGAAATTCGCTGAAGATGTTTTACAGCGATAACTAATATCACAGTAGCCCGCCCGGTTAGCCGTGCGGTCTAACGCACGGCTTTCCAGATTGGGAAGGAGCGCCTGGTCCCCGGCACGAATCCGCCCGGCGGACTTTTGTCGAGGTCCGGTGAGCCGGCCAGTCTGTGGATGGCTTTTAGGCGGTTTTCCATCTGTCTCGGCGAATGCCGGCTGGTTCCCCTTATTCTGCCTCAGCTACACTATGTCGGCGATTGCTGCACAAGCAAGTTCTCCACGTATGCGTAGACCACCACTACCCTACCACGCAAACATAGGGGTTGCACTGATCTGGTGTGAGACCTTCCCTGAGGGGGGGGGGGGGAGGGGGGTCACCGGGGACCGAACCGCACAATAACCCAAAGAGTGGTTCGGTGTGGGGTGGCGGATGGCTGAAATGGACTTCAGTAGTCGTCGTGGGGTTGTGGACCACTGCGGCTGCGGCGGGGACGGAGCCTCTCCGTCGTTTATAGGCCCCCGGTTGACATACAATACAATATAATATCACAGTAGGCAGATCAGTTGGAGCAGTCACAGATGACAGAGTGTCAGCCACCGGTACCAAGGAAGAGACTGCGAACAAACCTTGGATAACAGAAGAAATACGTCAACTGATCGACGAAAGGAAGAAGTAGAAAGTAGAAAAATGTTCAGAGAAAGACAGGAATAAAGCAACACAAATCATCAGGAATGAAATAAACAGAATGTGCAGGACAGTCAAGGTGAAATGGCTGCAGGGAAGATGTGAGGAATCGAAAAGGAAACGATTCCCGTCAAGACTGACTCAGCATATAGCAAAATTCAAAACAGCTTTTGGTGAAATTAATTGCAAAGGTAGTAACATTAATAGTGCATTGAAACTTTCACTCTTAAACTCGTAGATGGAAACGGTACGTTAAAGGTCTCTATGAGGGGGAGGACTTGTCTCATAACTCGATAGAAGAAGAAACTGGAGGTGGTAAGGAAGAGGTACGGGATTCAGTACTAGAGCAGAGTTTGAAAAGATCTGTGAAAGACTCGAGATCAAATAAATCAGAAGAGACAGATAACATGCCATCGGACTCTCTAAAATCATTGGGAGGAATGGCAACCAAACGACTATTCAGGCTGCTATGCAGAATCTATGAGAATGGCGAAGCACCATCAGACTTCTGGGAAAATATCATCTATTCGGAAGAAAGGAAGAGAAGATAAGCGCGAAGACTATCGCTGTCAGTTTAACAGCTCTTGCATCCAAGCTGCTGACGAGAATAATGTATGTAAGAATGGAAAAGAAAATTGAGGATCAATTATATTGCGATCGGTTCCACTGTAGGAAAGATAAAAGGTACAAGAGAGGCCTTTCTAACTTCACGCTTGATAACGGAAGCAAGGAGGTGCGACTACAGGAATCGTCGATCTAGAAAAACTGTTCGCCAATGTGAAGTGGTGCAAGATGTTCAAAAAAAATGGTTCAAATGGCTCTGAGCACTATGGGACTTAAGATCTGAGGTGATCAGTCCCCTAGAACTACTTAACTATCCTAAGGACATCACACACATCCTTGCCCGAGGCAGGATACGAACCTCCGACCGTAGCGGTCGCGCGGTTCCAGACTGAAGCGCCTACAGCAGCTAGGCCACGCAAGATGTTCGAAATTCTGAGAAAAGTACAAGGAGACAGGTAATATACAAGATGTACAGGAGCCAAGAGGGGATAACAAGAGTGGACGAACAAAAACGAACTGCTCAGATTAAAAAGGGTGCAAGACAGGGATGTAGTCTTTCTCACTCGTTTTCAATCTATACATCCAAGGAGCAACGACACAAATAAAAGAAAGGTTCAAGAGACGGATTACAATTCAGGGTGAAAGGATGCCAATGATAAGATTCGCTGATGACATTGCCGTCCTCAGTCAAAGTGAAGAAGAATTACGAGATCTGCTGAATGAAATGAACAGTCTAATGAGCACAGAATATGGCCTGAGAGTAAATCGAAGAAAGACGAAGGTAATGAGAAGTAGCAGAGATGAGAACAGCGAGAAACTTAACATCAAAACTGGGAATCACGAAGAAGACGAAGTTAAGGAATCCTGGTACCTAGGCAGCAAAATAACCCATGACGAACACAGCAAGGACGACATAAAAAGGGATGGTTCCTTTGAAAGGGCACGGCCGATTTCCTTCCCAATCCTTCCCTAACCCGAGCTTTCGCTCCGTCTCTAATGACCTCGTTGTCGACGGGACGTTAAACACTAACCACCACCACCACGACATAAAAAGCAGACTAGTACTGGCAGCAAGAGCGAAGAGAAGTTTACTAGTATAAAAAATAGTCCTTAATTTGAAGGAGAAATTTCTGCAAACTTACGTTTGGAGTACGGCATTGTATGATAGTGAAACAAGGACCGTGGGAAAATCGGAATAGCAGAGAATCGAAGCACTTGATATGTGGTGCTACAGAAGAATGTTGAAAAGCAGGTGGACTGATACGGTAAGAAACGAAGTTCCCTGCAGCATCGGCGAAGAAAAGAACTTGTGGAAAACACAAGAAGAAGAGGCACGATAGTAGGACATATTTTAAGACATCAGGGACTAACTTCTACGGTACTTGCGGGAGCTGAAGAGGGTAAGAACTGTAGTGGAAGACAGAGACTGGAATACACCCAGCAAGTAATTGACGATGTAGGTTGCAAGTGCTACTCTGGGATGAAGAGGTTGGCCCAAGAGAGAGATTCGTGGCGGATGGCATCAAACCAGCCAGAAAGCTGATGACTAAAAGAAACATTTGCCATTGTCAGTTATTTTGTCGCCGAAAATCATAACTCATCTCCTACTTTTTAAATTTTTATTGTCCCATTTCCTAATCTAATTATTTGAGCACTCTGTTGTACTCTTGTTGATGTTCATCTTATAACCTTTTTTTTCACTATCGATTTCGTACACTCGATTTTCTAAGCTCTTTGATCTCTCTTGCAGAATTATGATTTCACTGGCAGATCCCGAAGTTTTCATTTCTTCTCCCTGAACTTTAATTCCCTTTCTAAATTTCTCCTCGATTTCCTTTTAATGCTTGCTCAATGTACAGACTGAATAACAATGGCGATAGGCTACTACCCTGTCCAACTCCCTTCTTAACCACTGTTTCCCATTCATGTGCGTCGACGTTTGCAGCCTGATTTCGTGAACAAACTGTAGAAAACCTTTCGGTTCCTACATTTTGTCCTTGTTACTCTCAGAATTGTAGAGTGTGTACCAGTCAACGTTCTCAAAAGCTTTCCCTGAGTCTACAAGCGAAGGTCTGTCTTTCTCTGCCCTATCATCTAAGGTAAAGCCTAGACTGTGCAGTGTATCCTAGATTTCTCCGGAACGTAAACTGATCTCCTCCGGAGTCGGCTTTTACCAGGCACTATTGGTTAACCGGATCGAATGACCGTCTCTGTCACAGGTCTGGGGGTAAGCGAGGTTGGGTTGAAGTGTCCGGTAAGAAGTTTACCGGCGCAGGAAGCGACGTTAAACAAGGGCTGCCCCGTGTTCTGCACAATTACCAGGGCACACGTCTGCGTTTGCCGCGGCATTTAGCGCCCTCTGCATGTCGGCTCGTTACTTACCGGCTCCACCTGCACTTAGCACAGCCCGAGGCCACACTTGCCAGCCTGTCTCAGGAAGACGAGACGCAGCGCGCTCAATTCTAGGAGCGCACTACGCTTCCTTTTTATCCCGATAATCAAAACACGAGAAAGTTTTAAAAAATCCTGAAGTTCTCTTCCTCCTTTTAGTTACTTTTCAGTTTGTTTATTACTGTGTCTTCCTTTCCGCTCCTGCTGCTCGGCAACAGGACATCAACAAGAAACGGCCGCTGTGGCCGAGCGGTTCTAGGCGCTTCAGTCCGGAACAGCGCTGCTGCTATGGTCGCAGTTGCGAATCCTGCCACGGGCATGGATGTGTGTGATGTCCTTAGGTTAGTTAGGTTTAAGTAGTTCTAAGTCTAGGGGACTGATGACCTCAGATGTTAAGTCCCATAGTGCTTAGAGCCATTTTTAAACATCAACAAAAAGAAGCATAACAATCGAGAAAGAGAAATAGTGAGAATGAGAACGAGAAACAAACAGAGCAAGAATGCAAACTGGAAAATATAGAGAAGAAATAATCGGTAAGAGAAAAGGAAATACAGATAAAGAAAGTGAGAAAGAGAGAGGGAAGATAATGATGATAGATAAAGGAGGAGATAATGAGGATGAGCAAGCAAGAATCAATCTTTCTGTCTGACCCCCCCCCCCCCCAACCCCACCTCTCTCTCTCTCTCTCTCTCTCTCTCTCTCTCTCTCTCTCTCTGTTTTATCTCAATTTTCCACTTTATAATTATGATGCTTTTAATTCCCTATCTCTCTGTTTATTTCTATTCCATTACTTCCCACTTCTCTTTCTCTGTCCTCCTCCTCCTCCTCCTCCTCCTCCTCCTCCTCCTCCTTTTCCTTTATCTCACTTTCTTTCTCCATCTTTCTTGTTGGTTCTTCCTCTTTCCTCATATTTTCCTCCCTCTTTCTCGTTTGCTTTCTTGAACCCCTATTTCTTCAATTCATTCTACCTTTTGCTCTTTATCGATTTTTTTCCTTATTCCTGTTGTTCTCCGATATCTCTATTTCATATTCTCACTCTTCTTGTTTATCTCTTTCTCACAGTTCCTAACATAATTTCTCTTACCCGTTATCTCTCTCTGTTTTCCACACATTCTTCCTATTTCTTATTTTGTATCTTTATCGTACTCGTTCTCATATTTGTTTTCCCTCTTCATCTTAAAAAGTTACCCTTACCAGTTGTTAAATCAATAAAGCAATTTCCGCAACAAAGATTTTCTGAAGTATTTCCTGATCTATTATGGTCTCCCTTCTCCTATTTTCCCTTCTTCCTGTACTGACTTGCACTTGCCTAATTTTTTTTTTTTTTTTTTTTTTTTTGGTCATCAGTCTACTGACTGGTTTGATGCGGCCCGCCACGAATTCCTTTGCTGTGCTAACCTCTTCATCTCAGAGTAGCACTTGCAACCTACGTCCTCAATTATTCGCTTGATGTATTCCAATCTCTGTCTTCCTCTACAGTTTTTGCCCTCTACAGCTCCCTCTAGTACCATGGAAGTCATTCCCTCATGTCTTAGCAGATGTCCTATCATCTTGTCCCTTCTCCTTATCAGTGTTTTCCACATATTCCTTTCCTCTCCGATTCTGCGTAGAACCTCCTCATTCCTTACCTTATCAGTCCACCTAATTTTCAACATTCGTCTATAGCACCACATCTCAAATGCTTCGATTCTCTTCTGGTCCGGTTTTCCCACAGTCCATGTATCACTACCAATACAATGCTGTACTCCAGACGTACATCCGCAGAAATTTCTTCCTCAAATTAAGGCCGGTATTTCATATTAGTAGACTTCTCTTGGCCAGAAATGCCTTTTTTGCCATAGCGAGTCTGCTTTTGATGTCCTCCTTGCTCTGTCCCTCATTGGTTATTTTACTGCCTAGGTAGCAGAATTCCTTAACTTCATTGACATCGTGACCATCAATCCTGATGTTAAGTTTCTCGCTGTTCTCATTTCTACTACTTCTCATTACCTTCGTCTTTCTCCGATTTACTCTCAAACCATACTGTGTACTCATTAGACTGTTCATTCCGTTCAGCAGATCATTTAATTCTTCTTCACTTTCACTCAGGATAGCAATGTCATCAGCGAATCGTATCATTGATATCCTTTCACCTTGTATTTTAATGCCACTCCTGAACCTTTCTTTTATTTCCATCATTGCTTCCTCGATGTACAGATTGAAGAGTAGGGGCGAAAGGCTACAGCCTTGTTTTACACCCTTCTTAATACGAGCACTTCGTTCTTGATCGTCCACTCTTATTATTCCCTCTTGGTTGTTGTACATATTGTATATGACCCGTCTCTCCCTATAGCTAACCCCTACTTTTTTCAGAATCTCGAACAGCTTGCACCATTTGATATTGTCGAACGCTTTTTCCAGGTCGACAAATCCTATTTTTCTTTAGCCTTGCTTCCATTATTAGCCGTAACGTCAGAATTGCCTCTCTCGTCCCTTTACTTTTCCTAAAGCCAAACTGATCGTCACCTAGCGCATTCTCAATTTTCATTTCCATTCTTCTGTATATTATTCTTGTAAGCAGCTTCGATGCATGAGTTGTTAAGCTGATTGTGCGATAATTCTCGCACTTGTCAGCTCTTGCCGTCTTCGGAATTGTGTGGATGATGCTTTTCCGAAAGTCAGATGGTATGTCGCCAGACTCATATTCTACACACCAACGAGAATAGTCGTTTTATTGCCACTTTCCCCAATGATTTTAGAAATTCTGATGAAATGTTATCTATCCCTTCTGCCTTATTTGACCGTAAGTCCTCCAAAGCTCTTTGAAATTCCGATTCTAATACTGGATCCCCTATCTCTTCTAAATCGACTCCTGTTTCTTTTTCTATCAGACGAATCTTCACCCTCATAGAGGCAGGCTTTCAATGTATTCTTTCCACCTATCTGCTCTCTCCTCTGCATTTAACAGTGGAATTCCCGTTGCACTCTTAATGTTAGTTACCATCCTTGCTTTTAATGTTACCGAATGTTGTTTTGACTTTCCTGTATGCTGAGTCTGTCCTTCCGACAATCATATCTTTTTCGATGTCTTCACATTTTTCCTGCAGCCATTTCGTCTTAGCTTCCCTGCACTTCCTATTTATTTCATTCCTCAGCGACTTGTATTTCTGTATTCCTGATTTTGCCGGAACATGTTTGTACTTCCTCCTTTCATCAATCAACTGAAGTATTTCTTCTGTTACCCATGGTTTCTTCGCAGCTACCTTCTTTGTACCTATGTTTTCCTTCCTAACTTCTGTGATGGCCCTTTTTAGAGATGTCCATTCCTCTTCAACTGTACTGCCTACTGCGCTATTCCTTATTGCTGTATCTATAGCGTTAGAGAACTTCAAACGTATCTCGTCATTCATTAGTACTTCCGTATCCCACTTATTTGCGTATTGATTCTTCCTGACTAATGTCTTGAACTTCAGCCTACTCTTCGTCACTACTATATTGTGATCTGAGTCTATATCTGCTCCTGGGTACGCCTTACAATCCAGTATCTGATATCGGAATCTCTCTCTGACCATGATGTAATCTAACTGAAATCTTCCCGTATCTCCCAGCTTTTTCCAAGTATACCTCCTCCTCTTGTGATTCTTGAACAGGGTATTCGCTATTACTAGCTGAAATTTGTTACAGAACTCAATTAGTCTTTCTCCTCTTTCATTCCTTGTCCCAAGCCCATATTCTCCTGTAACCTTTTCTTCTACTCCTTCCCCTACAACTGCATTCCAGTCGCCCATGACTATTAGATTTTCGTCCCCCTTTACATACTGCATTACCCTTTCAATATCGTCATACACTTTCTCTGTCTGTTCATCTTCAGTTTGCGACGTCGGCATGTATACCTGAACTATCTTTGTCGGTGTTGGTCTGCTGTCGATTCTGATTAGAACAACCCGGTCCCTGAACTGTTCACAGTAACACACCCTCTGCCTATTCATAACGAATCCTACACCTGTTATACCATTTTCTGCTGCTGCTGATATTACCCGATACTCATCTGACCAGAAATCCTTGTCTTCCTTCCACTTCACTTCACTGACCCCTACTATATCTAGATTGAGCCTTTGCATTTCCCTTTTCAGATTTTCTAGTTTCCCTACCACGTTCAAGCTTCTAACATTCCACGCCCCGACTCGTAGGACGTTATCCTTTCGTTGATTATTCAATCTTTTTCTCATGGTAACCTCCCCCTTGGCAGTCCCCTCCCGGAGATCCGAATGGCGGACTATTCCGGAATCTTTTACCAATGGAGAGATCATCATGACACTTCTTCAATTACAGGCCACATGTCCTGTGGATACACGTTACGTGTCTTTAATGCAGTGGTTTCCATTGCCTTCTGCATCCTCATGTCGTTGATCATTGCTGATTCTTCCGCCTTTAGGGGCAATTTCCCACCCCTAGAACAAGAGAGTGCCCTGAACCTCTATCCGCTCTTCCGGCCTCTTTGACAACGCCGTTGGCAGAATGAGGCTGACTTCTTATGCCGGAGGTCTTCGGCCGCCAATGCTGATTATTTATCAAAATTTAGGCAGCGTCGGGGATCGAACCCGGGACCGAAGACGTTTTGATTATGAATCAAAGACGCTACCCCTAGACCCCTAGCACTTTCATTTATTAGTTCCCTCATTCCAGGTGTTTAGTGTACGCTTGGGATGACAGCTACCACTTTGTTATTAGCTTATCGCGTCTGCAGCTGGACCTCGTCTAGCCTGCTTCTAGTCCAATTCTAGGTTACCAACAACAGCAGTTACGTATGTTTTTGCTAGTTTCCGCTCCCGGAAGGGTGCCGCTGCAGTCATGGACTGTGCGGCTGGTCCAGGCGGAGGTTCGAGTCCTCCCTCGAGCACGGCTGTGTGTGTTTGTCCTTAGGATAATTTAGGTTAAGTAGTGTGTAAGCTTAGGGACTGATGACCTTAGCAGTTAAGTCCTGTAAGGTTTCACACACATTTGAACATTTTTTTTGAAGGGTTCGCCTAACCATCAATTTTGTATTGTGAATAGGTTTCATCTATATTTATGAATTTAAAGTCACGAACTTCACAATGTTAGATTGCAAACAATAGACTTCAGTTGCAATAATCAGAGCACCGATATTTTTACATCGTAGGCGCTTCTCCTGGCCTGTCGACAGACCAGTGACAACCATAAATACCGTAAAAAATGACATAAATGTGTACAAATATTTAATTGATTTGTAATTCAGTTTCTTACTATTTAGTATACCTTTTATACTTATTTTTAAGCATATAATGTTATGACGACTTGATAATAAGTCGAAACCGATGATTAAAACATTTGTGTGACAAGTGAGCTATGTAACACGAAAAATTTCGTTCACACGTAGGCTGAGCTACATGATGTGACTACCTGTGGGTTAATTTGTTACAGTTGGGCAACAATGGAAAATGAAATGGAACTAAAAAATTAAATTTATTAACTTTTCGTCAGACAAGTAGGATATCATTCCGGATATGACGCTCTTAAACCACCATAAAATACACTCCTGGAAATGGAAAAAAGAACACATTGACACCGGTGTGTCAGACCCACCATACTTGCTCCGGACACTGCGAGAGGGCCGTACAAGCAATGATCACACGCACGGCACAGCGGACACATCAGGAACCGCGGTGTTGGCCGTCGAATGGCGCTAGCTGCGCAGCATTTGTGCACCGCCGCCGTCAGTGTCAGCCAGTTTGCCGTGGCATACGGAGCTCCATCGCGGTCTTTAACACTGGTAGCATGCCGCGACAGCGTGGACGTGAACCGTATGTGCAGCTGACGGACTTTGAGCGAGGGCGTATAGTGGGCATGCGGGAGGCCGGGTGGACGTACCGCCGAATTGCTCAACACGTGGGGCGTGAGGTCTCCACAGTACATCGATGTTGTCGCCAGTGGTCGGCGGAAGGTGCACGTGCCCGTCGACCTGGGACCGGACCGCAGCGACGCACGGATGCACGCCAAGACCGTAGGATCCTACGCAGTGCCGTAGGGGACCGCACCGCCACTTCCCAGCAAATTAGGGACACTGTTGCTCCTGGGGTATCGGCGAGGACCATTCGCAACCGTCTCCATGAAGCTGGGCTACGGTCCCGCACACCGTTAGGCCGTCTTCCGCTCACGCCCCAACATCGTGCAGCCCGCCTCCAGTGGTGTCGCGACAGGCGTGAATGGAGGGACGAATGGAAACGTGTCGTCTTCAGCGATGAGAGTCGCTTCTGCCTTGGTGCCAATGATGGTCGTATGCGTGTTTGGCGCCGTGCAGGTGAGCGCCACAATCAGGACTGCATACGACCGAGGCACACAGGGCCAACACCCGGCATCATGGTGTGGGGAGCGATCTCCTACACTGGCCGTACACCACTGGTGATCGTCGAGGGGACACTGAATAGTGCACGGTACATCCAAACCGTCATCGAACCCATCGTTCTACCATTCCTAGACCGGCAGAGGGAACTTGCTGTTCCAACAGGACAATGCACGTCCGCATGTATCCCGTGCCACCCAACGTGCTCTAGAAGGTGTACGTCAACTACCCTGGCCAGCAAGATCTCCGGATCTGTCCCCCATTGAGCATGTTTGGGACTGGATGAAGCGTCGTCTCACGCGGTCTGCACGTCCAGCACGAACGCTGGTCCAACTGAGGCGCCAGGTGGAAATGGCATGGCAAGCCGTTCCACAGGACTACATCCAGCATCTCTACGATCGTCTCCATGGGAGAATAGCAGCCTGCATTGCTGCGAAAGGTGGATATACACTGTACTAGTGCCGACATTGTGCATGCTCTGTTGCCTGTGTCTATGTGCCTGTGGTTCTGTCAGTGTGATCATGTGATGTATCTGACCCCAGGAATGTGTCAATAAAGTTTCCCCTTCCTGGGACAATGAATTCACGGTGTTCTTATTTCAATTTCCAGGAGTGTATATCGTCAGCTGTATAATGGAATGATGACAATGAAAATTTGTGCTGGACCGGGGTTCAAACGAGAATTTCACCTTAAAACCACTCCCCCCCCCCCCCCCCCCCCGTTTTTTTTTTTTTTTTACATGAATGTAACTCGAGCCAGCAATTCATCGATTACGGTGCATTTTTTTCTGAGAAGAGGAAGTCATATCAATGTTATGTGCCCAATGACTTCCTTGTGGTAAAAAAACAAAAACAAAATTGTAAAATAATGAAAAATGGAAATACACCATTCTCCCTGCGTAACAAACAAAAGGGCCGCACATCCGTATTCATAGTGAAGTTACCTTATCGTGTCCGACGTTTAACTATCCGTGCACGACTCGCGGCGAGACCCTTCCTGTTAGCGGCGGTTAAATAGAATATTACGCGGTTAAATAGACTATTAGGCGAAGGAACTTGCCCCCCCCCCCCCCTTCTTGCAGCGGTGTACCGTAGGTCTCTAGAAGAGCGTAGCGTTCCAAAGGATTGGAAAAGGGCACAGGTCATCCCCGTTTTTAAGAAGGGACGTCGAACAGATGTGCACCACTATAGACTTATGTCTCTAACGTCGATCAGTTGTAGAATTTTGGATCACGTATTGTGTTCGAGTATAATGACTTTTCTGGAGACTAGAAATCTACTCTGTAGGACTCAGCATGGGTTTCGAAAAAGACGTTCGTGTGAAACCCAGCTCACGCTATTCGTCCACGAGCCTCAGAGGGCCATAGACACGGGTTCACAGGTAGATGCCGTGTTTCTTGACTTCCGCAAGGCGTTCGATACAGTTCCCCACAGTCGTTAATGAACAAAGTAAGAGCATATGGACTATCAGACCAATTGTGTGATTGGATTGAATTCCTAGATAATCGAACGCAGCATGTCATTCTCAATGGAGAGAAGTCTTCCGAAGTAAGAGTGATTTCAGGTGTGCCGCAGGGGAGTGTCGTAGGACCGTTGCTATTCACAATATACATAAATGACCTTGTGGATAACATCGGAAGTTCACTGAGGCTTTTTGCGGATGATGCTGTGGTGTATCGAGAGGTTGTAACAATGGAAAATTGTACTGAAATGCAGGAGGATTTGCAGCGAATTGACGCATGGTGCAGGGAATGGCAATAGAATCTCAATGTAGACAAGTGTAATGTGCTGCGAATACATAGAAAGATAGATTCCTTATCATTTAGCTACAAAATAGCAGGTCAGCAACTGGAAGCAGTTAATTCCATAAATTATCTGGGAGTACGTATTAGGAGTGATTTAAAATGGAATGATCATATAAAGTTGATCGTTGGTAAGGCAGATGCCAGACTGAGATTCATTGGAAGAATTCTAAGCAAATGCAATCCGAAAACAAAGGAAGTAGGTTACTGTACGCTTGTTCGCCCACTGCTTGAATACTTCTCAGCAGTGTGGGATCCGTACCAGATAGGGTTGATAGAAGAGATAGAGAAGATCTAACGGAGAGCAGCGCGCTTCGTTACAGGATCATTTAGTAATCGCGAAAGCGTTGCGGAAATGATAGATAAGCCCCAGTGGAGGACTCTGCAGGAGAGACGCTCAGTAGCTCGGTACGGGCTTTTGTTGTTTTGAGAACGTACTTTCACCGAAGAGTCAAGCAGTATATTGCTCCCTCCTACGTATATCTCGCGAAGAGACCATGAGGATAAAATCAGAGAGATTAGAGCCCACACAGAAGCATACCGACAATTGCTTATGTAACGGCTACCAGGGGCAACAAAGATGGATTTTAAATATTTCACACAATTACAGAACGAATTTAATAATTTAAAATGCTGTCACAATCTACTCGTTAAATAGTACAGCAAATGTTATAGTCCTCTATAATTTCAAACCATCACTGAACTGTCTCTCTCTGACATGCACCAACACACAAAATGCGAACAGGAAAAAAGTTCATCGCTTACTACATTATCGCTATTCATGCAATAAAACAAGCATCAGACATAACATTTTATTACTTCTTTGCTATTAACTCTATTTCTAACATATTTTGCAGACAATATACCACTGAGTGTACCTGCAGAATTACAGGGCGTGGGCAAAAATGTACAAACATGGCGCAAAATACATGCTTGAATTTAATATTTTTTTCATAATGCTGGGCCACTGTCATAATATATTTCTTCAAAGTCAATACCGCCATTAGACTGTTGTTTATTTACAGGTTACATTTACACTTACACGATAATGATTTCGCCTTCAAAGTGCTATAATCAAGTGTTTTAAGTGTTATAAATTGCCTAAGATGGCATACTGTCGTATTAAAATACACTAAGACACATTGAGAATCGATATTTCTGGCAGTAGGCTCTTTATTGTTTAGGTGAAAAGTAGTTATTTTATGGACTATCAGCAAGCAGCTGATATGATCATTAACACAAATAAGGTTAATACAAGTTCTTACTCACGTTTAAAACCACCACGTCTCGGGTAATTCGGATAAAAAAGACATTTGCTGAAATAGGAGGATGAGAAATGACAGGAGTGTTAAAAAAAGAGTGGCGAAGTGAAGATTCGCAAATGATCATTTTCAGTGAGGCCACTTGTTCAATAGGTTTTTACTTAGCTTCTTTAGCATAATAACAGTTCAATTATCCCGTGGAAATCTATTAACATGCACTGAAGAGCCAAATAAACTGGCACATCTGCCTCATACCGTGCAGGGCCTTCTTGAGTACGCAGAAATGCCAGAACTCGACTCATGGACGGAACTGACGCCATTAATCCTGCAGGGCTGTCCATAAATCCATAAGAGTACGAGGGAGTGGAAATCTCTTCTCAACATCGCGCTGTAAGGCATCGCAGATATGCTGAATAATGTTCATGTCTGCGGAGTTTGGTGGCCAGCTAAAGTATTTAAATTCATAAGAGTGTTCCTAGAGCAACTCGCCAGTAGTTCTGGACGTGTGGGGTGTCGCATTGTCCAGCTGGAATTGCCCAACTCCGTCGCAATGCACAATGGACATGAATGGATGCAGATGATGAAACAAGATTCTTACGTATATGTCACGGGTCAAGACTAGTATTTAGAAGTATCAGGGGTCCCACATCACTCAAGCTGCACACGTCCCACGCCATTACAGAGCCGTGACCAGCTTCAACAGTACCCTGCAGACATGCAGGGTCCATGGACTCATTAGGTTGTTTACATAACCGTACAAGCCCATCCGCTCGATGCAATTTGAAAGGAGACTCGTTCCACCAGGCAACATGTTTCCAGTGATCGACAGTCCAATGTTGGTGTTGACGGGCCCAGGCAAAGCGCAAAACTTTGTGTCGTGCATTCATCAAGGCTACACGAGTGGACCTTCGTATCCGAAATTCCATTCCGATGATGTTTAGTTGAATAGCTCGCACACTGTGACTGGTTGATGGCCCAACATTGAAATATGCAGCAATTTGCGGAAGGTTTGCGCTTCTGTCACGTCGAATGATTCTCTTCAGTCGTAGTTGGTCCCGTTCTTGAAGGATCTTTATCCGGCCCCAGCGATCTCGGAGATTTGATGTTCTACCGGACAGCTGATACTCAAGGTACACTCGTGAAATGGTCGTACGAGAAAAATCCACTTTATCGCTACCTCGGAGATGCTGTGTCCCATCGCTCGTGCGCCGACTATAGTACCACGTTCAAACTCACTTAAATCCCTAAAACTTGCCATTGTAGCAGCAGTAACCGATCAAACAACTGCGCCAGACATTAGTTATCTTATAGAGGCGTTGCCGACCGCAGCGCCGCATCCTGCCTGTTTACATATCTCTGTATTTGAATATGCATGCCTATACCAGTTTCTTTGGCGCTTCAGTGTGGTTTTAAGAACCAATATCGAGTCAAGTTGCTAGGAATAAACCACAATTCCAGTAGGGATACCAACTACGAGATTGAGCTAACTGCAGCGTGGACTCATTGTTGCCGTGAACCATAAGGAAATTGAACGGGAAGATAACTTAGTACGTGGTGTAGATGAAGATAGAATGCCTACGGCGGAATACAGTTCCACAATGGGTGAAGGACGTTATTATTAAGGCTCCCCAGGAAGGAGGCAGACAAGGTAAAAGGAAGTCTTGTTGCTTCTATAGTGATTATATTGCGGACTTTTAGAGTTCAGGGAGAAGGCTAAATGTATCAATTTGAGGTAGGGGACCCTGGTCTGGAAACGATCAAATTGAAAGTTATAATCCAAAATCATTCTCGTATCTGTGACAGTGGACATATTCTACTGCAGGCTCTTTATTTTCCATATTTTTGGAGGACGTAGTATCGACCAAAGCAAGTTTAGTCGTAGAAGGTAGTGCGATGAACAAAATACTAGAATTCATGAGGGATCAGTGCAGGGCGGAGGTGCGTTTGAAGTTCACTTTTGGACGTTTTTCTTGAATAACTCGAAAAACATGGCCTCCAGCGAAAAGGTATCCCAGTTCAAAATGTAATTACATTAATTTTCTTAAAAACGGTCCCGTTTATTTTTTCGTTAGGACTAGTAGTTTGCGCGTGGAGAGCTAAGAACAGGAAAATCTCGCGCATTGTGTATGAAGACCAACTATAAATAACATTGCGGCTTACATAAAACGACAGCTGTAGGAGCATTTGTATCACCCTACATGTGTTCCACGTTAAATATAGTTCAGGAATACGCTCCACTTCTTTGAAAAAAATATTTTTTATCCATGTCTTTAGTTAGTTAGCCATAATGGGCATACCAGCACTTCTTTCCCTCCTCCTGTGATCTCTAAACTCAGCTGCCAAGAAAGAGTGTTTGCTAGGAAATGTTTAGAAAAGAGTAATCCCTTCTTTATCAATGCGAAGTTCAGCAGTTAGATTTCTGTTGAGCGTTTCTGTTTGAAATAGAAACTAGGGCTAAAATTTCACTTATTATTCGGGGAATTTCAGGTACAGGTAGACGATGTTAAGCACTATATTTGCTAGATAAGAAGCTCGTGGCTACGAAAAGTCCTCGTTATAAGCCGAAAGCTAGACCTACCAATGAATTAACTACCGATTTTTACATAGCTAATTAACAGTGGGCGGCTTTTACATAATTTATGTATAAAGTAACCCTGAGGTAATTACCATAATTAATTATGAGTGTGAAAATTATCACCAGTCAGCAACAGCTACAGACGTGTCCAGCTATGGTATCTTCAGTCGGTTACTGTGCAATTTGATTCATTCGTTATCGCTAAAAGCTCTCATTCATGATGGAATTTATGCAACACGATGTATGAATGAATGGATTGATTGATTGATTGATTGATGAGTGAATGAATGAATGTACGAGCGAACGAATGCGCATGATGTACTCTCCGCTATACACTGCACCGTAGATGCAGGTTATACGTTCTAGACTGAAAGACCGCGATACAGCCGTAATACAGGCGACGGCCTATGTACACGGCAGATGCGGTGGAAGGCTGTTCGTTCGCCTTGCGTCACTGGTTGCATAAGTTACAGGATGGACGGCACACGTGGGTATCATTGTACTACTACTGTTTCTTCTTTTTTTCTTCTTCTTCTTCCTCTTCTTCAGTTACTCTTCTTATCTACTATCTGCTACGGTTATCATATATTTATCTATCTTCCACGGCCTCTTCGCATTTTGGTTTGTATTTCTTTCTTTTTACTGGTAATTTTTTTCAGATCTATTCCTTATAAATATTCCTTCCACCTTCCCATTTCTTATTGTAACTGTTCTTTTACGCTGCATATATTTAGCTCATTTCACACATAACCATGACTGATTATGTGTGTTGTCATTTAGTATTTCCTGCTTTTTGTTTACCACCCATCGTTCAGTTCCATCCTTGTTGGAAAAACAGTGTAATGAAAACACCAATCACATATTTCACTCTTCAGAAATGGTTCAAATGGCTCTGAGCACTATGGGACTTAACATCTATGGTCATCAGTCCCCTAGAACTTAGTACTGCTTAAACCTAACTAACCTAAGGACAGCACACAACACCCAGTCATCACGAGGCAGAGAAAATCCCTGACCCCGCCGGGAATCTAACCCGGGAACCCGGGCGTGGGAAGCGAGAACTCTACCGCACGACCACGAGCTGCGGACACTCTTCAGAAATCTGCTCATTGTTTCACAAATATTGATAAACGTGTCCACTTTATTTTGCGTAGCCCACTTTATTTTGCGTAGCCCACTTCAGCTCTCCTGTTCCGCAAGCAAAATTTCGAAGGTTGCTCAGGAATATTTTCTGAGTATTTTGGTACTGGAGTTCCGTAGCCAGTGATCGCTCGTTACAGAGTAATGATTCAGTTATGATTTATTCGGTTTGTTACCACAATTGCCTTTTCTTCCTGTGAAAATACTTTCCTACCGAAAGATCTGGTTTTTGTAGGCGCCTGTGCAGATTTGCAAATGTCTGTATGTTACTGCAATCACTTTGCGCCATTATGCCACTTTTCCATTGCATTCAGAGAAACCCAAACACAAGGTACATATTGGCAAAGTCTGCATCAGTAAATGTGTCCATAATGCTGTGTATCACTGTCAGGGTACAGCTAACAATTCGGGAAAATAAAATCTGAAAGAGTACTGAATGCAGAGGGCAGAGATTAAAGTACATGTTTGTTTCCAGAAATGACGCACAGTGCATCCGCAAAAATTTTCAGTGCAATATAGTTACGAAGATAAATGGTGGTAAGAAATCTAACTAAATGAAATGAATCTGTAACGAACCACCGAAGATCACTAGTCCCTTACACGAAAATACTAACAAAATATCCCTGAACAACATTCTAAAATTTGTCCGTGGAGTTAGGGTTCACCATGTATATTATTATCGCCCAGTACTTTAGTCATTAGATTCTACATAGGGTTTAAGTTTCTTTTTTTCTGGGAGAGTAAATGTTATTCAGATGTTTTTCTTTTACTGCAAGAAAACTTAAAACACCATAAAATAATGATGGTGTTGAGACAACAACCAGCCACAAATTTATTTTCAGTTCCTTTATTCACAAGTTACACTTACCGGTTTCGAATCATTACGACTCATCTTCAGACGGTTTTCATGCTTTCATTACATGTGGTGCGTTTTTTTACAGATTAATAGTCATAAAATATAAATAATCATAAGCATGCCACACAGATGGTTGCATTACAGATTTGCAATGAATGTGACTTACGTGTAATATCCATTTGTAGTGTTTGTTTTCATAGTTTTCGTCCAACAGCTGTGGTGTGCTTATAATTATGTATTATTTATATTTTAGGACCACTAATCTGTAAAAAAAAACGCACCACATGTAATGAAAGCATGAAAACCGTCTGAAGATGAATCGTAATGATTCGAAACCGGTAACGGTACCTTCTGAAAATAAAGTTGTGGATGGTTGCTGTCTCAACACCATAAACATTTGTCTTCAAATAACAGCCACGGTCTCCAACCATATCATATGACAAAACTGCATTACAATAAAATAAATCTTGTGACAGTAATTAGCTTTCAAAACATAAAACAGCTTTTTATAATTTTGTAGCGCTAACCGTGTAACATTTTTTGAGTTAATTATATCTTCATAATTACATGAAATGTGAGGCTTTAATGTTACAGACATGGAAATCGCCGTTTCAGTTGTAAGGCTTTTATTTTTAGATTCGCGACCGGTTTCGGGATAACTAATTCTCATCAGTTGCAATTAGTTGTGTGTTGCGACTTTGAATGCCGCGAGACTGGGTAGTGCGGAGGCGTCCACAGCAAAAGAGCGCGCAGCACCGCCTCTCACTCGTAGCAGACGACTGGATGACAGGCAACACGCACTGCGTACAAATGTCGCAGGGAGTCTACGTCGTGCGGCCTTTCTGGGGCACAACTTAATCAATATACATAATTGAATAACACTGGCGATAGGCTACAACCCTGACTCACTCCCTTCCCAACCACTGCTTCCCTTTCGCTCCCCTCGACTTTTAAACTGCCAAGTCGTTTCTGTACGAATTGTAAATACATTTTCGCTCCCTGTATTTGACCCCTGCCACCTTCAGAATTTGAAACAGAGTATTCCAGTCAACATTGTCAAAAGCCTTTCTAAGTCTACAAATGCTGGACCAGAGGTTTGCCATTCCTTAATCCATCTTCTAAGGTAAGTCGTAGGGTCAGCATTGCCTCGCGTTTTCCAACTTTTCTACGGAATCCAAACTGATCTTCAGTCCTGAGACTGGTTTGATGCAGCTCTCCATGCTACTCTATCCTGTGCAAGCTTCTTCATCTCCCAGTACCTACTGCAACCTACATCCTTCTGAATCTGCTTAGTGTATTCATCTCTTGGTCTCCCCCTACGATTTTTACCCTCCACGCTGCCCTCCAATACTAAATTGGTGATCCCTTGATGCCTCAGAACATGTTCTACCAACCGATCCCTTCTTCTGGTCAAGTTGCGCCACAAACTCCTCTTCTCCCCAATCCTATTCAGTACCTCCTCCTTAGTTATGTGATCTACCCATCTAATCTTCAGCATTCTTCTGTAGCACCACATTTCGAAAGCTATTCTCTTCTTGTCCAAACTATTTACCGTCCATGTTTCACTTCCATACATGGCTACACTCCATACAAATACTTTCAGAAATGACTTCCTGACACTTAAATCTATATTCGATGTTAACAAATTTCTCTTCTTCAGAAACGCTTTCCTTGCCATTGCCAGACTACATTTTATATCCTCTCTACTTCTAACATCATCATCAGTTATTTTGCTCCCCAAATAGCAAAACTCCTTTACTACTTTAAGTGTCTCATTTCCTAATCTAATACCCTCAACATCACCCGACTTAATTCGACTACATTCCATTGTCCTCGTTTTGCTTTTGTTGATGTTCATCTTATATCCTCCCTTCAAGACACCATCCATTCCGTTCAACTGCTCTTCCAGGTCCTTTGCTGTCTGTGACAGAATTACAATGTCATCGGCGAACCTCAAGGTTTTTACACTCCTGGAAATGGAAAAAAGAACACATTGACACCGGTGTGTCAGACCCACCATACTTGCTCCGGACACTGCGAGAGGGCTGTACAAGCAATGATCACACGCAAGGCACAGCGGACACACCAGGAACCGCGGTGTTGGCCGTCGAATGGCGCTAGCTGCGCACCATTTGTGCACCGCCGCCGTCAGTGTCAGCCAGTTTGCCGTGGCACACGGAGCTCCATCGCAGTCTTTAACACTGGTAGCATGCCGCGACAGCGTGGACGTGAACCGTATGTGCAGTTGACGGACTTTGAGCGAGGGCGTATAGTGGGCATGCGGGAGGCCGGGTGGACGTACCGCCGAATTGCTCAACACGTGGGGCGTGAGGTCTCCAAAGTACATCGATGTTGTCGCCAGTGGTCGGCGGAAGGTGTACGTGCCCGTCGACCTGGGACCGGACCGCAGCGACGCACGGATGCACGCCAAGACCGTAGGATCCTACGCAGTGCCGTAGGGGACCGCACCGCCACTTCCCAGCAAATTAGGGACACTGTTGCTCCTAGGGTATCGGCGAGGACCATTCGCAACCGTCTCCATGAAGCTGGGCTACGGTCCCGCACACCGTTAGGCCGTCTTCCGCTCACGCCCCAACATCGTGCAGCCCGCCTCCAGTGGTGTCGCGACAGGCGTGAATGGAGGGACGAATGGAGACGTGTCGTCTTCAGCGATGAGAGTCGCTTCTGCCTTGGTGCCAATGATGGTCGTATGCGTGTTTGGCGCCGTGCAGGTGAGCGCCACAATCAGGACTGCATACGACCGAGGCACACAGGGCCAACACCCGGCATCATGGTGTGGGGAGCGATCTCCTACACTGGCCGTACACCACTGGTGATCGTCGAGGGGACACTGAATAGTGCACGGTACATCCAAACCGTCATCGAACCCATCGTTCTACCATTCCTAGACCGGCAAGGGAACTTGCTGTTCCAACAGGACAATGCACGTCCGCATGTATCCCGTGCCACCCAACGTGCTCTAGAAGGTGTAAGTCAACTACCCTAGCCAGCAAGATCTCCGGATCTGTCCCCCATTGAGCATGTTTGGGAGTGGATGAAGCGTCGTCTCACGCGGTCTGCACGTCCAGCACGAACGCTGGTCCAACTGAGGCGCCAGGTGGAAATGGCATGGCAAGCCGTTCCACAGGACTACATCCAGCATCTCTACGATCGTCTCCATGGGAGAATAGCAGCCTGCATTGCTGCGAAAGGTGGATATACGCTGTACTAGTGCCGACATTGTGCATGCTCTGTTGCCTGTGTCTATGTGGCTGTGGTTCTGTGTTATCATGTGATGTATCTGACCCCAGGAATGTGTCAGTAACGTTTCCCCTTCCTGGGACAATGAATTCACGGCGTTCTTATTTCAATTTCCAGGAGTGTATTTCTCCTCCCTGGATTTTAATACCTATTCCGAATTTTTCTTTTGTTTCCTTTACTGCTTGCTCAATATACAGATTGAATAACATCGGGGAGACGCTACAACCCTGTCTCACTCCCTTCCCAATCACTGCTTCCCTTTCATGCCCCTCGACTCTTATAACTGCCATCTGGTTACTGTACAAATTGTAAATAGCCTTTCGCTCCCTGTATTTTACCCCTGCCACCTTTAGAATTTGAAAGAGAGTATTCCAGTCAACATTGTCAAAAGCTTTCTCTAAATCTACAAATGCTAGAAACGTAGGTTTGCCTTTCCTTAATCTTTCTTCTAAGGTAAGTCGTAAGGACAGTATCGCCTCACGTGTTCCAGTATTTCTACGGAATCCAAACTGATCTTCCCCGAGCTCGGCTTCTACTAGTTTTTCCATTCGTCTGTAAAGAATTCGTGTTAGTATGTTGCAGCTGTGGCTTATTAAACTGATTGTTCGGTGAGTGTGCGCTGGTTTTGAAACTTCCTGGCAGATTAAAACTGTGTGCCGGGCCGAGACTCTAACTCGGGACCTTTGCCTTTCGTGGGCAAGTGCTCTACCATCTGAGCTACCCGTCCACATAATTTTACTTCCGCCAGTACCTCGTCTCCTAGTGCTAGTCCTGCAAGGTTCGCAGGAGAACTTCTGTGAAGTTTGTTACCCAATACACATTAGTACACACAATGGATATCCTACATCCTGATGTGCTACCTGTCATGACAATACTATGGTGCCAATTTTCAACAGACAGTCCTCGTCTATACATTGCACACGGCACTATGAATTGTCTGCTTGATGTTCAGCTACCCCCTCCGCGCCCAATAGCCACACATCAACTCAGTCCCAGTGACAGTTTGCAGGACAAGTTACAATAGTTGTGGGTTAGCTTACAGCAGGATAGGATACAACGCCTTTTGCATACCCTTAAGAAACGAATTATCGTATGTACACTATGTGATCGAAAGTGTCCAGACACCTGGCTGAAAATTACTTACAAGTTCGTGGCGCCCTCCAGCGCTAATGCTGGAATTCAGTATGGTGTTGGCCCATCCTTGTCCTTGATGACAGCTTCCACTCTCGCAGGCATACGTTCAATCAGGTGTTGGAAGGTTTCTTGGGGAATGGCAACCCATTCCTCACGGAGTGCTGCACTGAGGATCTCGTATCGATGTCGATCGGTGAGGCCTCGCACGAAGTCGGCGTCCCAAAACATACCACAGGTGTTTGTAGGATTCAGGTCAGGGCTCTGTGCAGGCCAGTCCATTACACGGATGTTATAGTCATATAACAATCCGCCACAGGTCGTACATTATGAACTGATGCTCTATCGTGTTGAAAGATGCAATCGCCATGCCCGAATTGCTCTTCAACAGTGGAAAGCAAGAAGGTGCTTAAAACATCAATGTAGACCCGTATCGTGATAGTGCCACGCAAAACAACAAGGGGTGCAAGTCCTCTCCGTGAAAAACACGATCACGCCATAACACCACCGCCTCCGACTTTTCCTGTTGACACTACACACGCTGGAAGATGACGGTCACCGGGCGTTCGCCATACCCACACCCTGCCATCGTATCGCCACATTGTGTACCGTGATTCATCACTCCACACGAGATTTTTTGCATTGTTCAATCGTCCAATGTTTACGCTCCTTACACCAATCGAGGCGTCGTTTGCATTTACCGGCGTGATGTGTGGCTTACGAGCAACGGGTAGACCATGAAATCCAAGTTTTGTCACCTCCCTCCTAACTATCATAGTACTTGCAATGGATCCTGATGCAGTTTGGAATTCCTGTGTGATGGTCTGGATAAATATCTGCCTATTACACATTACGACCCTCTTCAACTATCGGCGGTCTCTGTCAGTCAAAGGACGAGGTCGCCCTGTACGCTTTTGTGCTGTAGGTCTCATTTTACGTTTCCACTTCACTATCACATCGGAAACAGTGGACCTAGGAATGTTTAAGAGTGTGGTAATCTCGCGTACAGACGTATGACACAGGTGACACCCAATCACCTGACCACGTTCGAAGCTCGTGAGTTCCGCAGAGCACCACGTTCTGCTCTTTCACAATGTCTAATGACTACTGAGGTCGCTGATATGGAGTACCCGGCAGTAGGTGGCAGCACAATGCACCTCGTATGAAAAACGTATGTTTCTGGGAGTGTCCGGATACTGTTAATCACACAGTGTCTCCAGGTCAAAGGGTGTGCGATTTCATGCTGATACGTGGTCACAGAGGAACCTGTGACGGCGCAACAGCACACCACGGACATCCTGCATTCTTATTTTTTACCTGTTATACGGCAGTACTTCCGTGCCAATATTTAACAGGACAGTCCTCGTCTATACACCGCTCATGACACTATTAACTGTCTCATACTACAAAGTTATATGTAAATTTTACTCGATATAGCAACCACTGAAATGATACACCTACACCTGGAGTTATGGGTGAGGTTGGGATTTCGCATGAGAGGAGAAGAGCTTTCGTGGTTATACCACGAACCCTGACTGCAAAATTGTATGTCAGCCTGGTGTTTCGACCTATCGTGCTGCCATTCATGAACAGCATTCCCGGTGGTGTTTTCCAACAGGATAACGCTCGCCCATACCCTCTCAATCCGTTAAGTTACGACTCCTCCTCCCCTTCTGGGTGCTTCACGTTTTTGTCGGGCAGAATACATATTATATACAGGGTCTTGCAATTTTTATAGCAATTGATTTTTTCCCATTCGACGATCTTTTGAACCAGCTTTGATTCTCTGTAGCTTGATTAAAAAGTACTGTATAAAATTATTAGCTCGTTATACAACTATGACACGAGACAGACATTTTACTACGTATGTTACTTAGTTTGTTTCTTACCCTTTCTAAATTCTTTTTATGTAATAAGAAATGTATTTGTGGTGTCCTATCAGACATGTCTGAGAGAACCGACACCATTTTTGATCCAGCAGCTACTATGACTTAAGACACAAACGAATTATAGATATTGGCTGCGAGTGGGTATTGATATAAATCAATGGAGAAAGTTGAATTTTTTGTTCTCAGTACAGATTCTCATAACGGACGAACTCCTATTTGTGTCTCAGTAAGAAATTTATTTTGAACTAGTTTAACTTCATGTTACAGAAACAAATTGTAATACATTCATTAACTGTCTCATTTCAAATTAGGAAAACTAATAATTTTACTTTTTTTATTTATTTTTTAGTCTTTTAGGAAGTAATTGGACATTTCAGTTTATATTCGGCACTAAGAAGTGTGCTCTTAATCTAAAATGTTCGTTATGTCACAACTATTACTCTTTCTTATTTTAGTTTAAATGGTGGTACGGCATCCCAGGGATGTTTTATAGCGTAATTTCAACGAGTCACGATTTCGATGTTACAAGTTTAACCTGGTATTATGTCATACACCAACCAGCCAAAACATTATGTACACCTGTTTAATAGCGTGTTGTTCCACTTCTCAAATACAGTACAATTGAGATTCTGCTTGGTATGGATTCTGTAAGTCTTGGCTGGATTACAGAAGTATGTGGTAGCAGGTGTCTAAGCACATGTCAAGCAATTGCAGGATGGTGGTTTATGGGCACGCAGCTGGCGGCCGATGTGCCTTCGAATGGGTACAGATCAGGCACATTTTCTGGCCAGGACGTCAGTGTGGGTTCACTATAATGCCCCTCAAACCACTGTAGCACAATTCTGACCTTGCAACACGGACAGTTATCCTGTTGGAAGTTGTCAATTCCGTTCAAACATTTAATGATGCAGGTGGTCCGCAATGATGTTCACGTTGTTCGATTACCACCACAGATCCCATGGAAGTCCAACTCATTGTAGCCCACAGCATAATTCTGCCCTCACTGACCAGAATCTGTGGCGAGGTGCATATTTCGTGGAGGCATTTGTCTGTGTGACGGCTCACCCATCGACCTGGTGTAACAAGAAATGTGATGCATTCGACAGGCGACACATTTCTGTCGATCCACGGTGAAAACTCAGTGATGCTGTGCCCACTGCAATCGTAAATGACAATGTCTTTGGGTCAACACAGTAACACATAGGGGTCGTGTGATGCGGAGCTCCGTGTTCAACAATGACCTTCGAAAGGTGTGCTCTGAAACTCTTGTGGCTGCACCAGCAATTTGCTCTGTCGTCAGATCTGCCACAGATCGCTGCCTATCCTGGGTTACACAGTGGGGGGGGATCCTCCGACATCTACGTTTTGTAATGAGACCTGGCCGTCCAATAGCATACGTCCTACTCGTTATTCCACCATCCCTTAACCACTTTCCACAGGAGCTCACGAAGGTAGTACGCCAACATGCGACCAGCTTCGCCGTTTCGGAAATTCTCATTTCCAGCCGCAGCGCCACAACAATGTCCCTTTTGTCAAAACCACTTATATCAGCGGATTTCCGCATTTGCGGCCCGTATCTTCGCTGTAATGACTGCCCACTCCTCTTACGTTCTTTCCTAACTGCATCACACCGCCAGGAGCCATTCAGCCTCGCAGTGGTCATAATGGTTTGGCTCATCACTGTAAATGTCTCTGCTTCTCTGTTCGTTCCATTTTGTAAAGTTTTATGTTTATTTATATAACTTTGATTTTAAAAGTACCAATGTTTTGAAATACACCCCTGGAAATTGAAATAAGAACACCGTGAATTCATCGTCCCAGGAACGGGAAACTTTATTGACACATTCCTGGCGTCAGATACATCACATGATCACACTGACAGAACCACAGGCACATAGACACAGGCAACAGAGCATGCACAATGTCGGCACTAGTACAGTGTATATCCACCTTTCGCAGCAATGCAGGCTGCTATTCTCCCATGGAGACGATCGTAGAGATGCTGGATGTAGTCCTGTGGAACGGCTTGCCATGCCATTTCCACCTGGCGCCTCAGTTGGACCAGCGTTCGTGCTGGACGTCCAGACCGCGTGAGACGACGCTTCATCCAGTCCCAAACATGCTCAATGGGGGACAGATCCGGAGATCTTGCTGGCCAGGGTAGTTGACTTACACCTTCTAGAGCACGTTGGGTGGCACGGGATACATGCGGACGTGCATTGTCCTGTTGGAACAGCAAGTTCCCTTGCCGGTCTAGGAATGGTAGAACGATGGGTTCGATGACGGTTTGGATGTACCGTGCACTATTCAGTGTCCCCTCGACGATCACCAGTGGTGTACGGCCAGTGTAGGAGATCGCTCCCCACACCATGATGCCGGGTGTTGGCCCTGTGTGCCTCGGTCGTATGCAGTCCTGATTGTGGCGCTCACCTGCACGGCGCCAAACACGCATACGACCATCATTGGCACCAAGGCAGAAGCGACTCTCATCGCTGAAGACGACACGTCTCCATTCGTCCCTCCATTCACGCCTGTCGCGACACCACTGGAGGCGGGCAGCACGATGTTGGGGCGTGAGCGGAAGACGGCCTAACGGTGTGCGGGACCGTAGCCCAGCTTCATGGAGACGGTTGCGAATGGTCCTCGCCGATACCCCAGGAGCAACAGTGTCCCTAATTTGCTGGGAAGTGGCGGTGCGGTCCCCTACGGCACTGCGTAGGATCCTACGGTCTTGGCGTGCATCCGTGCGTCGCTGCGGTCCGGTCCCAGGTCGACGGGCACGTGCACCTTCCGCCGACCACTGGCGACAACATCGATGTACTGTGGAGACCTCACGCCCCACGTGTTGAGCAATTCGGCGGTACGTCCACCCGGCCTCCCGCATGCCCACTATACGCCCTCGCTCAAAGTCCGTCAACTGCACATACGGTTCACGTCCACGCTGTCGCGGCATGCTACCAGTGTTAAAGACTGCGATGGAGCTCCGTATGCCACGGCAAACTGGCTGACACTGACGGCGGCGGTGCACAAATGCTGCGCAGCTAGCGCCATTCGACGGCCAACACCGCGGTTCCTGGTGTGTCCGCTGTGCCGTGCGTGTGATCATTGCTTGTACAGCCCTCTCGCAGTGTCCGGAGCAAGTATGGTGGGTCTGACACACCGGTGTCAATGTGTTCTTTTTTCCATTTCCAGGAGTGTATTTACGGACCGTTCGTCTAAAGTGATGAAACTTGTTGATTATATTCTTGAAACGCATGGTGATATGCAAGTAAAGGGTGCAACAATAACGAAACATAAACAAGTGACACGAATTAACCAAAGCGTAAAATTCACCTTGTTTTTCTATTGGCTGGCTCTGAGCACTATTTGACTTAACTTCTGAGGTCATCAGTCCCCTAGAACTTAGAACTACTTAAACCTAACTAACCTAAGGACATCACACACATCCATGCCCGAGGCAGCATTCGAACCTACGACCGTAGCGGTCGCGTGGGTTTTCTATTACTATATGCCGAAAATCACGGTATCTAGATTTCTGAATGGTTACAAAATATTACGGGCCGATGTGAAATGGGCGCATTGTGTGTACGAGATGTTGTGTTAACACATGGCATGAAACAATGAAGTCAAATCAGTGACGCTGGTACGCGCGTCAGACGAGGCTATAACCAGCCGAAGGATGGGGCAACAGAACACAACAACATGAAGTCGTGATATAACGAAGTGCCTTCAAAGTGCAGATAAATCTCACCGCATACATGTCTCACATTTCCTTCAAATGAACGTACTTATATCTGCTTCGAATCGTTTCATTTCTGCAGTCTTTTGATTTAGCCACTGGCGGCTTTCAGTCTATTCAACTGCTGCTTCCTGGTCTCTTATCGCTCAGCAGGTTATATAGTCGGTTTTTCTAATAATAATGAAAGCGGTCTACTGGGGTACACATACACTAATGGCCATTAAAATTGTCACACCAAGAAGAAATGCAGATCATAAACGGGTATTCATTGGACAAATACATTATACCACAACTGACATGTGATTACATTTTCACGCAATTTGGGTGCATAGATCCTGAGAAATCAGTACCCAGAACAACCACCTCTCGCCGTAATAACGGCCTTGATACGCCTGGGCATTGAGTCATACAGAGCTTGGATGGCGTGTACAGGTACAGCTGCCCATGCAACTTCAACAAGATATCACAGTTCATCATGAGTAGTGACTGGTGTACTGTGACGAGCCAGTTGCTCGGCCACCATTGACAAGACGTTTTCAATTGGTGAATGTGCTGGCCAGGGCAGCACTCTAACATTTTCTGTATCCAGAAAGGCCCGCACAGGACCTGCAACATGCGGTCGTGCATTATCCTGCTGAAATGTAGGGTTTCGCAGGTATCGAATGAAGGGTAGAGTCACGGGTCGTAACACATCTGAAATGTAACGTCCACTGTTCAAAGTGCCGTCAATGGGAACAAGAGGTGACCGAGACGTGTAACCAATGGCACCCCATACCATCACGCCAGGTGATACGCCAGTATGGCGAAGACGCATGCACGTTTCCAATGAGCGTTCACCGGGATGTCGCCAAACACGGATGCGACCATGACGCTGTAAACAGAACCTGAATTCATCCGAAAAAGTGACGTTTTGCTATTTGTGTACCCAGGTTCATCGTTGAGTACACCATCGCAGGCGCTCCTGCCTGTGATGCAGCGTCAAGAGTAACCGCAGCCATGGCCTCTGAGCTAATAGTCCATGCTGCCGCAAACGTCGACGAACTGTTCGTGCAGATGGTTGTCTTGCAAACGTCTCCATCTGTTGACTCAGGCATCGAGACGTGGCTGCACGATCCGTTACAGCCATGCGGATAAGATGTCTGTCATCTCCACTGCTAGTTATACGAGGCCGTTGGGATGCAGCACGGCGTTCCGTATTACCGTCCTGAATCCACCGATTCAATATTCTGCTAACAGTCATCGGATCTCGATCAACGCGAGTAGCAATGTCGCAATACGATAATCCGCAATCGCGATAGGCTACAATCCGACCTTTATCAAAGTCGGAAACCTGATGGTACGCATTTCTCCTCGTTACACGAGGCATCATAACAACGTTTCACCAGGCAACGCCGGTCAACTGCTGTTTGTGTATGAGAAATCGGTTGGCAACTTTCCTCGTGTCAGCACGTTGTAGGTATCGCCACCGGCGCCAACCTTGTGTGAATGCTCTGAAAAGCTAATCATTTGCATATCACAGCATCTTCTTCTTGTCGGTTAAATTTCGCGTCTGTAGCACATCTTCGTGGTGTAGCTATTTTAATGGTCAGGGGTGTATATGTGGTACCCGAATATTGTAATGATACTAATGTAAACTAAAATGAAACTATTATGCTGTAAGCATTGCATATCTCTGATGGGCTGTATAAAGCGTATAGCTCACTGTGCACGACAGCAGAGCCAAATATGCTGCTTCTGGTCTGAGACTATAGTGCTGGAGTAAGGGTACGCTTGGCGCACGGCAGTGAGTGTGTATCAGTCTGTGAGTGAAAGAGGATGCAGTAGGCAGTTTTTGGTGCGTGCTCTGTAAAATCACCAAGTGTTAGATTATAATGTAGGAATTTTCTCATACCAACATTTTGTGTAACACCACACGTAAAATAGGTAGTTAAAAATGATGAGAGATTTTGATGAAATGTAAATTTAATTGTGACTAGAAACGATTACTGGATTGATATTGCAAAGAAGCTTTACATGTATTATTGGAAACATAAATGTGGAAGCAGAAGTCTTCCCGCAGTTGAGGTAAAGAAGTTAATTTTCTATTCCTTTCCTTTCTGCCAGTGTGTTAGTGTAAATGAGTTGGCTGATAACACAGACCAACGATGGAAAAAAATTTTTGCTGAAAATACCTTTTTTAGGGTGGGAACTCCAAAGATGTTACTTAAAAACCTGTACCACCCACCATTTCTTCACATTTTACAGTTAGATTTATTAAATTAAGCGATTTTTAAAAAATTAACAGCTTTTATATAGTTAGAATAATCTAAAAAGGAGGTTAGTGGATGCAGATGATGTTGGTAGTATTGCTGAAAAACATTTGCGGGCAAAAAATGGTCGATTCTATTTTTGTGTTAACAGATGGTGTTTTGTTTACTATCAATCTAACCTCACTTTACATTCCCTGTACATGTGCTCAGTACAATGTTTAATCATGGTTGTACAAACTCTGCTGACAGTTTGTTATATTTGTGGTGAATTTGTGATCAAAAAACACCAAAGAAACATTATGTTATATTTGTGGTGAATTTGTGATCAAAAAACACCAAAGAAACATTACAGACTTTGTGAAAAAGATTTATCTATCATACTTTGGATCTAAACTTGGTCATCAAGATAAATCATGGGCGCTTTATAAGGTATGTTATGTGTGTGTTTAAGATCTGAGAAAATGGTCCAAAAGGAGAAAAAAGCCTTTAGATTTGCTGTTACTATGATATGGCGGGAGCCAAGAAATCATTCCGATGATTGCTACTTTTGCAGTGTTGGTATTACTGGTCATAATTCGAAAAATAAGCTACCTTAACCTTCCGGCCGCCATCCGACAGGTAGGGCGTGGCATAGATTTGTCGGTTCCTGACCCACCAGATCATTTAAATTCTATTCCAACAGAAGTATTTTCTGATATACAATCTGATTTAGATGAACCAGATGATGAAGAATTCCATTGTAAAACAGAAAGTCTAGAACCCAAATTGTTTCCCAGACCGAGCTTAACGATTTGGTTAGGGATCTGGGTTTAACGGAAGAAAAAGCTGAATTGCTTGGCTCTAGTTTAAAAGAAAAGAACTTATTCGCAGTAGGAAACAGCATATACATGGATAGAAAGGGACAGAAGCAATTTTTCAAGTTTTTTCGACAAGAAGGTGATTTAGTGTACTGCTCAGACAATCCTGGTCTGATTAATGACTTTGGTATGGGATACAAAAAGACTAGAGGCCGTTTATTGATTCATCCAAAACTAGTGTAAAGGCTGTTCTATTACACAATTGTAACATGTATGCAGCTATATCTGTTGGAAATTCTATACATATGAAAGAAAGCTATAAAAACATAGAAATAGCGCTAAATAAAATAGGCTATTCTGCTCATGGTTAGATAATATGTGGTGATCTAAAAGCAACATGCATGCGCCTTGGTCAGCAAGGTGGCTTTACCAAATTTCCATGTTTCTTGTGTGAACGGGACAGTAGGGATCAACACTGGTGCGGAAAGAACTGACCTGTGAGGGAGTCTTTAAAATCTGATAAGAAGAACTGAAAGCTATTACAAATTACAGAGATGACAGTTAAAGCTAGTGTTTACAATATGACTTTCACAAATCACGATAATGACACTTGAACTGATGTATAATTGCTACATCGGATTTCCGTAGCACATTACTTTCTTATTATATCAGGGGATAATGAGTTTTTGTTTTCCAATTTTTCATGAAATATGCGGAGATAAGATTTGTTTGGAAGCTCCAATTGTTCGTTCGGAATAAGATGTGGTGAGTTAGGGCTATGGATGCAAATTTCTAGGTCTTTCCCCTTGCCCAGTAATGAACGTTTCGAGTGTTGTACGGACCATCCCGATGAAAGGTACACTCTTCGGTAAATAAGACAATGGCGGGGAAGTCGGGATCTCATGCAACACGTCGCAGAAACCACCGGCAAAACCCTACCTGTGTTATGTCTTTGACAGTGTGGAAACTAAACGGATGCTGGCTGTCATCCCTCGAAACCTCTCAGACTAACCCATGAGTGACCCCCACGTCGTGTCCAAACGCTGGAGTACTTGCTTGTAGGTGCTTCCTCGAAGCGCTCGAGAACAGTCTCTTCAAATGCAGCATTCCGTGGTGTTCGAGGTCTTCCAGCATCATCATGATACCCCGCTAACGAGCCTGTTTCGCCAAATCGCCGGTGAAATGCTGTAAACGTTCGCGGGTGTGGGTGGCGTCTTGCTGGGTACCGTTCCTCATATAACCATCGAGCTTCATGCGCGTTACCGTCGGCTAGTCCAGAAACAAAAACCATATCTTGTAGGGAACACATTGTGCTCATGTGGGAGCGATCTAGGTGCTTGTGAAACAATAAACTGGTAGCCAAAATCGCAGGAATTCTCTTTGTTCCATGATTACCGGTTTCTGCGAAACTAAAGCCGCCATCATCGGACCTGTATGTGTGGAATAAAAATAATTCGTGCGAGCTTGGGTATATCTTCAAAGGAATGCCGGCCGGGGTGGCCGAGCGGTTCTAGACGCTACAGTCTGGAACCGCGCGACCGCTACGGTAGCAGGTTCGAATCCTGCCTCGGGCATGGATGTGTGTGCTGTCCTTAGGTTAGTTACGTTTAAGTAGTTCTAACAAGGGAACCTCCCCATCGCACCCCCCTCAGATTTAGTTATAAGTTGGCACAGTGGATAGGCCTTGAAAAACTGAACACAGATCAATCGAGAAAACAGGAAGAAGTTGTGTGGAACTATGAAAAAAAAGCAAAATATAAAAACTGAGTAGCCCATGTGCAGGATAGGCAACATCAAGTAATACGTGAGCTCAGGAGCGCCGTGGTCCCGTGGTTAGCGTGAGCACTTGCTGAACGAGAGGTCCTTGGTTCAAATCTACCCTCGAGTGAAAAGTATAATTTTTTATTTTCACACAATTATCAAAGTTCAGGCACTCACACATAATCAACTTCGCTCTCCAAAATTCCAGGACATGTTCAGATTTGTTTGGTCATATGCAGGATTTGACGGTCTACACACGGAAAAATTTGAAAACGTTAAAAACATATGTTTTGACAGAGTAGAGGGAAAACTGTGCGACTGTGAAACTGTTGCATTCATTTGTTGCAGTTTATGTGACAAACACTTACGTTTTCATCACTTTTTTGGGAGTGATTATCACATCCACAAGAAAACCTAAATCGGGAAAGGTAGAAGCATCTTTTTACCCATTCGACAAGTGTAAAAGTTAGGTGGGTCGACGACATATTCCTGTCATGTGATGCACATGCCGTCACCAGTGTCGTATAGAATATATCAGACGTGTTTTCCTGTGGAGGAATCGGTTGACCTATGACCTTGCGATCAAATGTTTTCGGTTCCCATTGGAGAGGCACGTCCTTTCGTCTACTAATCGCACGGTTTTGCGGTGCGGTCGCAAAACACAGACACTAAACTTATTACAGTGAACAGAGACGTCAATGAACGAACGGACAGATCATAACTTTACAAAAATAAAGAAAGTAAACTTATAACTCGAGGGAAGACTTGAACCAAGGACCTCTCGTTCCGCAGGTGCTCACGCTAACCACGGGACCACGACGCTCCGCGGCTGATAGTAACCTTGATGTTGCTGATCCTGCGCATGGACTACTCAGTTTGTATATTTTGCTTGTTTTTTCATAGTTCCACATAACTTCTTCCTGTTTTCTCGATTGATCTGTGTTCAGTTTTTCAAGGCCTATCCACTGTGCCAACTTATAACTAAATCTGAGGGGGGTGCGATGGGGAGGTTCCCTTGTAAGTTCTAGGGGACTGATGACCTCATAAGTTAAAAGTCCCATTGTGCTCAGAGCCATTTTTTTTTCAAAGGAATGCTGTGCTGCCATGCTTACTGTATGACTTATTCGCAGGTGACTTGTGTGCGCTCCAAACCGAAGCTTACGTGTGAATACCTCTGATGTCTGGAATAGCATTCTGGAGGACGACAGTTCTATCCCGCGTCCGGCCATCCTGATTTAGGTTTTCCCTGATTTCCCTAAATCGCTCCAGGCAAATGCAGGGATGGTTCCTCTAAAAGGGCACGGCCAGCTTCCTTTGCCGTCCTTCCCTAATCCGATGAGACCGATGACCTCGCTGTTGGGTCTCTTACCCCAAACAACCCAACGCAACCGCTGACGTGAGGCGGAGACAAACAGCAAGACATATTCGACACGTGTGCGTATCACGTAGGGCCAGTGACGGGCCGAGGGACGTTTGTATGTGTGAACCGACAACCACAGCGCTGTCCGTCAACCGACGAACGGTGCCGGCACGGTAGCTCAGCGTGTTCGGTCAGAGAGCAGGTTGGCCTCTGTAATAAAAAACTGAGTGCAAGGATCAACAAACGAACTTGAACAGGATGTCTTGCGACGTCCGCAACGACCAAACACTTCGATAAAAAAGACCAGCAACAGGGCAATCCCACGGCCAATCGGAGCGCATGGCGCCAATTTTCCGTGGTAATTTTGGTTCCTAGTGGCATCAGCTATCAAGGGTTAAAATTTCGTGACAGTTTTTCTCCACCCTGTATATAAACGGTCTGGGCGACAGAGCGGGCCGGTCATTGTGGCCGAGCGGTTCTAGGCGCTTCAGTCCGGAACCGCGCTGCTGCTACGGTCGCAGGTTCGAATCCTGCCTCGGTCAAGGATGTGTGTGATGTCCTTAGTTAGGTTTAAGTAGTTCTAAGTCGAGGGGACTGATGACCTCAGATGTTATGTCCTATAATCCTCAGAGCCATTTGAACCATTTTTTTGACAACGTGGGCAGCAGTTAGTGCGTCTTTGCAAAGTGTGTGTGAATTCCTAAGGGACCAAATTGCTGAGGTCATCGGTCCCTGGACTTACACGCTACTTAAATTAACTTATCCTAAGAACGATATACACATCCATATCCGCGGGAGGACTCGAACCTCCGGCGGGAGGGGCCGCGAAATCCGTGACATGGCAGTAACTTTATTTTGGAACTCTTCCATTTGGTCCGTGTTTGCATAGAAAAACAACAATATCAGAAACTGAGTCCGCTTTGATGCAAAACATGGCGCCTCAAACCGCGCAGCCACTCCGAGTGGCGCGTGTCTTTGCAGATGACGCTGTGGTGTACGGGCAGGAGCTGTCTTTGAGTGTAGGAGGATAGAGAATGACTTCGACAGAGTTTCTGTGAGGTGTGATGAAAGGCCGGCTGCTCTAAGTGTAGACAACTGTTAATTAATGGAGGTGATCCGAAAAACAATCACATAATGTTCGAACACAATACTAGTGGCAAGATGGCTGACACGTTCACGTCGATTAAATTCCTAGTCGTAACGCTGCAAAGTGATAAAACATGGAACGAGCATTTAAGGTCTGTTGTAGAGAAAGTGAATGGTCGATTTCTGTTTATTGGGGGAGACTTAGTAAATTGTAGCTCGTCTATAAAGGGCACTACGTGTGGAACACGAGAGCGACCCATTCTTGTAATACTCGACTCTACGATAATGGTGGAAGCTGAAGAAATGAATTACAGTTTGTGTTTCGGCCGGGACTCGAGCCCGTGTCTCCTTGCTAACTAGGCAGAAATGCTGACCATTACACCATCTCAGTACTTTAATCATAAGATCTATAAGATCACCTGAGGTACAGGACTTCCCCATTACGTCCAACGCTGGGGTGCTGTTCCCTGGCAATAGTGACAATTTAGGGTGAAAATAAGCTGCAGATATGAATTAAGTTTGTGTTGGGGAGAGCGTTGGGTAGTCCGTGCAGGAATGTTGACCGTAGTACTGCGGTGGTGTAATGGTCAGCATTTCTGCCTAGTAAGCAAGGAGACACAGGTTCGAGCCCCTGCCGCAGCACGTACTTTTTAATTCATTTCTTCCGTTTCCATCATTATCGCAGATAAAATGAGACTTAAATGTCCCGAAGAAAATTCAATAATAAGATCTATAACAGTCGGGTTGAAGGAAGACGTCGAAGCATTTCAGAGGGGCTGCTAGATATGTTACCGCTAGCTTCGGGAATTCAAATGGGATTTTTCTTTCGCAAACCACTATTGACAATATTTAGAAAACAGGCATTTGTGACTTACTGCACTAAAATCCTACTGTTGCCAACTTCGCTTAAGAACCAGGAGGACATAAGGCGAATTAGGACCCGTACGGAAGAAGTAGACAGTCGTATTTTCTTCGCTGAATTTGCAAGTGGAACACGAAAGAAAATATATACTTATACGGATATGGTGTCTGTTCTTTCGAACATGTCCGAAAGAGCAGACACCATATCCATATAAGTATATAGTTCTGGCAATACCGGCCATGACCTCCTTATGTGAGGATGCACACATATTCCCCGAACTCTTACGGGACTTGGTAAGAATGTCTTCCACGAGTAATGAGTGTGTTGGGGTGGGACACTACGAATGTAGGTCTCGCGGGAGGCGTGCGCGAGATAGTCCCTGCAGTCGCACTCTCCTCTTTGCCCTCGGTGGCTCAGATGGATAGGGCGTCTGCCATGTAAGCAGGAGATCCCGGGTTCGAGTCCCGTTCGGGGCATACATTTTCACCTGTCCCCGTTGATATATATCAACGCCCGTCAGCATCTGAATGTATTAATATAATTATAATTACGAAAGAGAATGGCTAGTGATGGTACAAGTTACGCTTCATGTCTTGCGGAGTTTGAATGTAAACGTAGAAGCAGCCTAAGAAAATGTTTTGTTCGCTGTGCTTATATGTAGACGTTGGTCGGCTTGAAGGTTCGAACTTTGGCAAATTGTATGACGTGCTACGCAGTGTAGTTTGTCCTCGTGAGGAAAAGGCTGCATAAACAAAATTGTCCCCATTTAATCGGCACACTGAAATTCGTCGGTATCGCCTGTGTGGCGTACTTAGTGATAAGTGATCACGTTGTTTCAGAGTTCGTGAAAGAAATGCAACTGGGGCGCCGCTTCGACCGTGTTGCTGTGACGGATGCTATCGATAGAAATGACTCATTGCCCCGAGGCTTTCACGCACCGCTGATAGAAAGCACACCGATGGAAAAACACACCGAGTACTGAGGTACTTTTATGTTACAGCACCGCAGTTCGCTGCGTGGTTCGCTTGCGATCACACAAGGACACTGAGGAACTTTGTGAGAAGATTTTCAGATCTAGTTGTGTCGAATGATTATGATGTCACTCTCGACATGAGAAACAATGTAATCAAACTGAAATCACCAGCATATACTCAATTCCCTTCGCCATGGTTTTCCAGTGTGCTGAAATACGTCTGATACAAATCAGGATATTGAGAGAATCGCCCGCCGCAGTCTGAAAACCTGGTTAACTTTGTTTTATATTCCGTTGGCCGTCGCATGTATTACGGAATTTCGTTCATTCCATAAGCATGGTCTAAAAAAAAGTTAAGTTGTAACCATTTATTTACAGATTGTCGTTACTGTAATGGTTCTGTATCGGAATACGAGTTACTTTTTATTTCCAGTTAATGGAATACACGCACGTGAAGCGGCAAAATACAAAAAATATAGAACATGTATGCAAAATGTAAAATAACAATTTAAAACATAAAACAGAAAAATAAAATAAGTAGAATAATAATGAATGTCTAGATATTTTGATAAAGTATGTTGAAAATAATCCGAGAGCACATTCTCTACAGCTTATTTTCGAAAAATATTATTTCAGAAACCAGGCTTCTTTAATTATACGTAGGGTGAAAGATTCTTTAATTTGAGTTGTATCAAAAGATTTAATTTTTCAAAATTAATTAACGGTGGTAGACTGTTTTGCAAAATTTAAAATTGTTAAAAACATTTGTTATGGAGTTTTGAAGAACGTTAATTACACTTTAACTTTTGTATGAAACATATTTATATACCATAGTTTCGAAGATATTTTCTCTAAATCTGATATGTTCTGTATTTTATTCCTTGAAAGTGAAACTGGCCAAAATGAAAGAATACGTATGGCATTCCTTTCACGCCTCTACATACCTGCCTAGTTTCATCATGGTCCTTTATACACACCTGACAATGATCCCTTCACGGATCGGACTAAGGAACAGATAAACAACTGCTAGCGCCCACCTACGTTTGCTCACAAAACGATCTCCTTCTGACTTGCCGATAAACCTCCAGAACTGCGCTTACACCTGAAAGGATTTTGTTTGTTTGTTATTGTGCTGCATGATCTAAATGAAACAATGCGATTTGTGGTTCAGGTATACACGTGGGAGTGCTAAAAAGTAACTCCTCTGATTTTCACGTGAAAACTCTCAAAGCTTATTTAATAAAACAAAAGTTATTAAAATCTACATCTCTATTCATGTCTCCATAGAGGGTGAGTCAGGAAGAAAGGGACAGGCTTTGAGGGGTATATGGACGTATGCCCTATTCCGAATGGTTTCCGAGACAGAAAACATTTAATATAACTTTTGTACGTTTTTCTAGAATAACTCAAAAACCGCACCCTCCAGCGTAAACGAGTCGCAGTACAAAATTAAACTGTATTAAATTCCCTACATAAAATGTCCTATTCATTTTTTTCTCTAGAACTAATGTCTTGTTCGAAGAGAGCACGAAAATGTTGAAAAACTCGCTCGGAGCAGTTTTTGTAGGCCAATTTGAGGCAGTTTCCCGACTTGATAGACCACAAGTGTCCCATATCAAACAGTTCGTCTCAACTGGCTACCTCAATATGCTACCTCAAATAGGCCTAAAAAAACTACGTAAGCTACAGCGCATGCGGGTCGAGAGAGGTTTTTTGTGACTAGTTTTCATTTTAATGCAAGCTGGTGGCTTTTATTGGGCTTGGCGCATGGCTTCTGCTCACAGAGTAAGTATGCATGCGTCAAATGTGAAGGAGGGAAGGAAGATTAGTTTTAACCTCCCGTCGACATTGAGGACATTAGAGAGGGAGCACAAGCTCGGATTATATCAAGGGTGGAAACGAAATCGGACGTGTCCTTTCAAAGGAACCATCCCATACGCCTGGAGCGATTTAGGGAAATCCCGGAAAACCTAAATCTTGATGGCGGGAAGTCTTCTCAATCGCGTGCTGCATCTCCAGTGTATGTAGATCAGGGTGGCCGTGGTCTTCGTTTGTAGAAGCTGGTTTTTGTTTCGCCGGAAAAGTGATAAGCGTAGTAACACAGCAACGAACTGTCGTCAAGTTTCACATGGAACGTGGAAAAACTGCTACTGAAACATGTCTTTTAATAAAATTCACACGCGCTGCTGCTACGGTCGCAGGTTCGAATCCTGCCTCGGGCATGGGTGTGTGTGATGTCCTTAGGTTAGTTAGGTTTAAGTAGTTCTAAGTTCTAGGGGACTGATGACCACAGCAGTTGAGTCCCATAGTGCTCAGAGCCAATAAAATTCACGTAAACAGATTTTTACGACATACGTGAGTTTAAGAGTGGTTCAAGCATTCCCAAGATGGCCGAGTAGACGCCTTTCAACATCAAAAACGGATGAAAATATCTAAAAATTAGGCAACTGATTCGATCTGACGTCGACTGAGTATTCGGTGGGTTGCTGAAACTGCAGGAATTGACAAAAAAAAAAAAATGCGTACGGAGAATTTTGCATGACCAGTTTAACATGAGAAAAGTGTGTGCGAAACTGGTGCCAAAAATTCTCACGATAGAAAAGAAAAAGACGCACGTGAAAATGTTTATATCGTGACTTCGCATATCATCGAATGTGATCCTAATTTCTTGAAAATGGTGATAACAAGTGACGAATCCTGATTTTTCAATTATTAGCCATAAACTGAGCGCCAGTCCAAGCATTGGAGGGGCGTAACTTCGCCGAAACGCCGAATCGCGGAAACGAAGAAAGCTCGGATGAGGATATCAAGATTCAAAGCGATGATAGTTTTTTTTTATGTTCACGGGCTTGTGTATCTTCAATGGGTCGCTGAAAATCAAACTATCTATCAGCGTTACTACCCTGGAGATCTTGCTCAACTCCTCGAAGAAATAAGAAAGATACGACCCCATTGTGGAACAGCAAGTATTGGGTTCTGCGCCGGCCGCCGTGGCCGAGCGGTTCTAGGTGCTTCAGTCCGGAACCGCGCTGCTGCTACGATCGCAGGTTCGAATCCTGCCTCGGGAATAGATGTGTGTGATATCCTTAGGTTAGTTAGGTTTAAGTAGTTCTAAGTTCTAGGGGACTGATGACCTCAGATGTTAAGTCCCATAGTGCTCAGAGCCATTTGAACTATTCGTAAGCGATCACAGTGTCAGGATTAGGACTGTTGTTAAGAATATCGGGAATCCGATATATCGATATTTAAAAACGTTCTTATCGGCCATCAGTACATCGAAAAAATAACGGTATGTCAAGGAAAATATATCGACGTACCGACCTATAAATATATCGACTGCACGTTGGAAATATACTGCCGGTTTTAGAGTTGTATATTTAAGTATTGATTTATTACTAGATATTCCGTACATTAAGAAACTAGCAGCCTGCTTATCCCGGTTGTAGCATGAATTGAAAGTAAAACGTTGACGCTTGGCAATAACCACTTTGCTAAGGTAACAGCATGTAAGCCGGCCGCGGTGGTCTAGCGGTTCTGGCGCTGCAGTCCGGAGCCGCGGGACTGCTACGGTCGCGGGTTCGAATCCCGCCTCGGGCATGGGTGTGTGTGATGTCCTTAGGTTACTTAGGTTTAAGTAGTTCTAAGTTCTAGGGGACTTATGACGTAAGATGTTGAGTCCCATAGTGCTCAGAGCCATTTTTGAACAGCATGTAAGTGGCGCAATAAAAGGTGTCCGATGGAGCCGTCATTCGGTTTCGTCACATATCGGATTTGTCTGGAACACTTCATGTCGACTTGTGTCTTTTCTCATTTCTGCAAACGCCAGCGACCTAACAGTTGTAGTGTCAAAATTGCATGATGAAGTCATACGTTGCAGTTTCTGTCGGTAGCGCCGAACACCGAGTACGTCAGCATTTCCCTCACACGTCTCCGCCAACCGCAAAGACCGACCTTATCACACATATTTTTGTTCATCACTTTCAGAAAGTGCTTTTAAAGAATGCCGATCCGATGTGAAGAAATAGCACACTAGTTGCGTTAAATATTGTTTTTTTTGAGTAACTGTTGTGCTATTTATTCACGTCGTAAATCTAGTTATTGCAGTCACACCGCCAGCCCGCAGTACAATCAGACTGCTTCTTTGTGCCATCTATACTTGCTTCACACCGTCAAAGAGAAAGACTCGACGAGATGAAAATTCAAAAAGTAGTAAGAGTCCTTCACGCAGTGAAAGTAAAATTATGTTCTACTACAATTTCGAAAGAACAATTTCAAATTTTTACCGAAAATAGCGAGAAAATATAATAAAATAAAAAATCGGTTATCGATATTGTCATTTCGGCAAAAAAATATTTCCGTTAGATATCGGTACTTTCTAGAAAAATATCGATACATCGATATCTTATAAACAGAGCTGGTCTGGAGCAATTGTTGCAACAATGCTGTTTCTAAAGTCGAGTAGAGTAGTTGTAGAGGAGGCGCACACACGCACGCACGCGATCCTTCATAACCCCCCCCCCCCAAAAAAAAAGAAACATAGCATTGAATCGGGTTACAGTAGAGGTCATGCTAAAAAAAACTGTGTGATCCTGCCCCCTTGCGGCCAATCCAGACGTCGTTTAACCAATCGCGTACTGACAGTGAGTTATGCCAGTAAGTGCCATACTATCCTGCTGCCATATAAAGATCTCTGATTCAGCTTCTTCCAAGCGAAGAAACGGCCAAAGTTCTAGCACATCAAGATAAGAAACACCAGTTAGAATTGCTTGACCGGTAAAGGGAGACTATAAACTTTCCGCTGGAATATGGCACAAAAAATTTCAATTTAAGGAGTCTCGTTGCAGCTGTACCATCTTGTGGGAATTTTCTAACTCCCAGACGCAAATATGTTGTGTGTTCACTTTTCATCTTAGGTCAAATGCCGATGCATAGCTTAAGGCAACATTATCCAGGAAATTTTCATCGTCTTGTAGGAACATTGTGTTTGCAAAATTGGCACGCAAACTTAGTCTGTAGGCTTTAGAGCTTGTAACAGGTTTACAAACGAAACTGTACGAGTCGCTCATTCATTTGCTGTATTATTTATAGCTGTGGTTGAACGTAATAAATGCAACAAAGCCTTAGAACTGGCGTATTCACTTTGAAACGCCCTGTATGATTGACGGAGCATTTCCTGACTGAATTCGACAGTATTCCGTAAGCGTTTTACTTTTGTCGATTCTCGTCTTGTAATCTCTTTCGAAAAAGATAACCCGTTCGACAGTTCTTCCAAGTCCTTGGCCTCTGTGAGTGAACTCTATTGTCTTCGGCAAGTGAATCGCTTTCCTCCGCATAGTGCGTCATATCTCCTGGGAATCCATGGTTGCGTTGAGCAGTGTAGTCTTCGTTCCCGCGGCGTTGTGTGTGAAGCGAAAACGACGCATCATTTTATCTGGAAAATTACCAGTAATCGGAGAGAGGCTGCCTGCCATTGGTTATTTGGTGCTCAGAGAGACACCAATTGCCGTCGCTTCCGCGCCCGACAAATCGCATCGGTCGCCACTGACCAGTAAACAGCTTCGAGTGGGGTCTGCCGGTGGTATCTGGTTCGTGCTAGTTACAACCACATCTACACACGTATTCAGCAAGCCACCATACGGTGCTCGGCGGAGGATACATCGTACCCTTTCAAAATGTTCAAATGTGTGTGAAATCTTATGGGACCTAACTGCTAAGGTCATCAGTCCCTAAGCTTACAGACTACTTAACCTGAATTATCCTAAGGACAAACACATACACCCATGCCCGAGGGAGGACACGAACCTCCGCCGCGATCAGCCGCACAGTCCATGATTGCAGCGCTCCTGACCGCTCGGCTAATCCCGCGCGGCCCTCGTACCAATAGTAGCCATACACTCCCTTGTCCCACCTGCAAGTGGAGCCAGGGAATAGCAACTGTCTGTATGCCTCCACACTAGCCCTGATTTCTCTTGTCTTCGCTGTATTTGCGTGTAAGGTACGTAAGCGGTAGTACAATCAGTCTGCAGTCAGCTGCAAATGCGGTTCCCTAAATTTTCCCAATAGTGTTTCGCGAAAAGAACATCTTCCTTCCACTTGTTTCCATTAGAGTTCAGTAAGCATCGCCGTAATATTCACTTGTTGCTCGAACCTTCTGGCAACATACACTGAAGAACCCAACAAACTGGTACACCTGACATAATATCGTGTAGTGCTCCCGAGAGCACGCAGAAGTGCCGCAACAAAGACGTGGCATGAACTCGATTAATATCTGATGTAGCGCTGGAGGGAACTGACAGCATGAATCCTGCAGGGTGTCCATAAAGCCGATGGCTGTGGTCGAGCAGTTCTAGGCGCTTCAGTCCGGAACCACACGACTGCTACGGTCGCAGGTTCGAATCCTGCCTCGTGCATGGATGTGTGTGATGTCCTAAGGTTAGTTACGGTTAAGTAGTTCTAAGTCTAGGGGACTGACGACCTCAGATGTTAAGTCCCATAGTGCTTGGAGCCATTTGAACCATTTGGTGTCCATAAATCCGTGAGAGTGCGAGGAGCTAGCTTCTGAACAGCACGTTGCAAGGCATCCTAGATATGCTCAATAATATTCATGTCAGGGAGTTTGACGGCCAGCGGAAGTGTTTAAACTAGGAAGAATGTTCCTGGAGCCACTCTGTAGCAATTCTGGACGCGTGGGGCGTCGCACTGTCCTGCTGGAACTGCCCAAGTATGTCTGAATGCACAATGAACAAGAATGGATGCAGGTGATCAGACAGGACGCTTACGTAGTGTCACATGTCAGGGTCGTATCTATACGCTCAGGGTTCCCATACAGCTCCAACTGCAGACTCTCCACACCATTACAGAGCCTCCGCCAGCTTGAACAGTCCTCAGCTGACATGCAGGGTCCATGGATTCATGATATTGTCTCCATACCTGTACACGTCCATCCGCTCGATACAATTTGAAACGAGACTCGTCCGACCAGGCAACATGTTTCCAGTCATCAACAGTCCAATGTCGGTTTTGACGGGTCCAGTCGAGGCGCAAAACTTTGTGTCGTACAGTCATCAAGGGTACACGAGTGGGCTTTTGGCTCCGAAAGCCCATATCGATGATGTTCCGTTCAGTGGTTCACACGCTGACACTTGTTGATAGCCCACCATTGAAATGTGCAACAAATTACGGAAGGGCTGCACATCTGTCACGTTGAACGATTCTCTTCCGTCGCCGTTGATCCCGTTCTTGCAGGATCTGTTTCCGGCCGCAGCGATGTCGGATATTGGATGTTTTACCGGATTCCTGACGTTCACGGTACACTCGTGAAATGGTCGTACGGGAAAATCCCCAGTTCGTCGCTACCTCGGAGTTGCTGTGTCGCAACGCTCGTGCGCCGACTATAACACCATGTTCAAACGCACTAAAATCTTGATAACCTGCCACTGTAGCAGCATAAACGATCTAACAACTGCGCCAGACACTTGTTGTCTTACGTAGGCACTGCCCACCGCAGGGCCGTATTCTGCCTGTTTACGTATCTTTGTATTTCAATACGCATGCCAATACCAGTTTCTTTGGCGCTTCAGTGTAAATCGCTCCGTTTCCGAATTACAACGATTGCAGCACTGTTATCCACGTGTTCCCAATCTGCTACACGTACCTTCACTGCTAGAGCTGCTTCGGGCCGTCATTGCAAGTTGACGTCGAACATAAGCGACGGTTACGTTTATGTGATAACCATGCATGTGAAACTGAAACTTCCTGGCAGATTGAAACTGTGTGCCGAACCGAGACTCGAACTCGGGACCTTTGCCTTTCGCGGGCAAGTGCTCTACCGACTGAGCTACCCAAGCACGACTCACGCCCCGTCCTCACAGCTTTACTTCTGCCAGTACCTCGTCTCCTACCTTCCAAACTTTACAGAAGCTCTCCTGCGAACCTTGCAGAACTAGCACTCCTGAATGAAAGGATATTGCGGAGACATGGCTTAGCCACAGCCTGGGGGATGTTTCTAGAATGAAATTTTCACTCTACAGTGGAGTGTGGCTGATATGAAACTTCCTGGCAGATTAAAACTGTGTGCGGACGGAGACTCGAACTCGGGACCTTTGCCTTTCGCGGGCAAGTGCTCATTCTAGAACCATGCATGTGTTCCTCATGTCGGCTGATGGATTCATTTGTCCGACACATTTATTGCACTTGTTATGAATGGGCTTTATCCTACGTTATATTGACGATTCCGCCATTTGGTGTGTATTTACACGGAGCTGTTACACAAGTTATATGTGTTATTCTTTCTGTAGTTCGTATATTCTGTAAGTTGCTTGATAATGACTACAAAGTCGAAAATGGTCAATACCAAACAACTTGAAAATTACACAGTCCGTAACGGATTATTTCTTTTAAAAATGTATCGATGCTGTGGACCCACGTCCAAACAAAATTGCTGGGATAACTGTTCCCGGAATAGAGACTCTACTAAAATTGCTCTAAAGGGGAGAAGCACTTGATGAAATACGTGTGAGATAATACAGAGATTTATGGAAGAACTTGCTCCCGTTGTAATGACGTTTAAGGGGAGGTTTACTATCTTTAGCCCGAAAAAAGCATGTTCTTTGAGACTTTTCTTCCCAGGATGTGTTATAGATATCAATATTAAATTTGGCCAAAATGTTTATTGACATTTCCTCCACAAACTGGAATTTTTTGGACCGAAAATGTCGAAGAGAAAAGGCAAAAGCGCCGTCGGAACGAAACAAAATTTCGATGTCGACCTCCACGCGCGGTAGGTCACAGATCAGCCGGCTCGTCTGAAATGAAAATTGAGCTGGCTTTAGCGAAGTATATAAGATTCTTTAGGAGCTGTGCCTCGGTTAAGTTATTTGGACCATCAGTCAAAATAGCAAATAAATTTTTGTTACTAGTTTCAGCCGCATACAAGACTTCTTCAGACCCACAATAACCTTCTTGATTGGTGTGACTGGCCTAACGGCTCAACACATCGTTATAATCTTTATAAAAAGGACGACATCCATACAGAAAGTATATGTGAAATAACTTTACATTGTTCATAACCAATTATGTAGAAGGAAGATCGTCAAACTAAGGCGTTATGACTAACCTGTTTTTACCAGCGATATTGTCTAGAATGACGAGACACTGGCCTTCCATTCTATAGAAATGTGATTCAACTCTCCAGTTGTCATGCCCCTAAACATCATTTTCGACGACACGTACATTACGATTTCCAAAATACGACCGTGTTTTTTAAGTAAGTACCGTTTTGAAATTAAAAAAGGACGTGGTAAGATATCTCAATAATTTTATTTTTACATGAAAGCCTGTATCTTAATCTACTTTTCTACATAAGTTCCGTCAATACTGAGGCACTTGTCATAACATTGTACTAGTTTTTGAATACCCTCCTCATAGAAGTCTGCCGCCTGACTTGTTAGCCACTGCATCACCACTGTTTTGACTTCGTCATCGTCTTGAAGACGCTGACCGCCCAGGTGTTTCTTCAAGTGCAGGAACAGATGATAGTCACTGGGAGGAAAATCGGGGCTTTACGGAGGATGATCTACACTTTCCCACCGAAAATATGTGATGAGATCTTTGGTCTGATTCGCCACATGCGGACGGGCATTGCCTTGCAGCAAAACGATGCCCTTGTTCAGCTTCCATGGACTGTTGCTTTGATTCTGGTGTGAAGTAGGCCACCCATGTTTCATCGCCCGTAACAATTCGGCTTAAGAAATAATCACCGTCGTCGTGGTACCGCTCAAGAAAAGTCAATGCACTGTCTAAACGTTTGGTTTTGTTCAGAACCGTCAACATTTTCGGTACCCAACGTGCGCACAATTTTCGGTAATTCAAGTGCTCGGTCACAGTGCCATACAAAACACTACGAGAAACATTAGGAAAGTCATCCCGCAAGGAGGGAATGGCAAAGCGTCTGTTTTCTCTCACCTTATTCTCCACTTCCTGCGCCAAACTTTCATTAACGACAGAAGGACGCTCACTCCGTTGTTCATCATGCACATTTGTGCGGCCAGCTTTAAATGCTCTAACCCACTTTCTTACCATCCCATAACTCGTAGCGTTTTCTCCGTAAACTGCACAGATCTCACGATGAATATCGATCGCATTTAGGCCTTTAGCACTAAGAAATCTTATAACAGCCCGTACTTGTCAGTCGGCGGGACTCACGATTATCTGAGGCATCTTACTCAGTACACAACGCAAACAAGGAAGAATCACACTGTAATGACGTCAGTGAGTAGATTAAGGTACAGGCTTTCATGTAAAAATAAAATTATTGAGATATCTTAACAAGTCTTTTTTTTTAATTTCAAAAAGTTACATACTTAAAAAAACACGCCTCGTACTTTTGATGCTTGTGTTCCGCAGCCTTTTTAAACTACAGAAATGACATCATGCAACAGCAGCTGAAGGTGTTACATGATGTCATTTTACAATAAGATTTCCGTTGCAGCTGTTATCTTTCCGATGTTATCTCCACGCACTTGTGATAAGCTGTGGTTTCTATAGCTGGGTCAGTATCGTGTGATGACATTCCTGTAATCATTTCACTGCAGTGATTAAAGATTATCGAAATTTTTTATAACCCAGAACCCTTGAAATTTGCGGCGAAATGACCTGATGGAGGAGAGATTTAGTGTGATGATGTAACATCTACATCAGCCAAGGTTGCAGCCTCTCTCCAACACTATTTTGTATATGTATAGAAGAAATAAGACAGTGGACAGAATATGTGCATCCTGTAATAAAACACAGCAATATGTACAAAAATACTGTTTATCGCAGATGATCATGTCATCCTACGAGGCGATGAAGATGAGCTTCAGAAATCATTGTACACGGTGTCTCAAGCCTTTTGAGTCAAATTCAAACGTGATAGTGGGTCTACAACCGATTTTGTTCAGATAGGGAGCGAATGATCGGAAATGTATGTGTTGCAATGGCTCATGAAAGATCCTGTGTGTCTGTTGTGCACTGGAACAGGCAGCGGATGATAAACAACGTACATACCTGAGCAGCAAACAGACATACTGTATACAACTTCGACATAAAAGTTTTCTGGGTGTAGTACCGCGTCATAACGTAAAAACTACTGCTGCTACATTATGACGCGGTACTATACCGAGAAAACTTTTTTGTCGACCGACTCTGGCCGCGGAAGCCTACGCAATTATATGTATACAACTTAGCTCACAGCACATGTTTCGTGTGACGACAGCATGTATTCCTCCGGCACATTGACCTCTGCCGCACGCACATCACTATCCCTGGTGTCAGCACTTTTATTTTCACAAGTCCGTCTTGATCACATATATTTCCTTACACTTTATGACCGGTTTCGACTTATCGCCATCTTCAGATCGTTAAAGTAGTCTGATATATTTCACCGTCAACGTATTTTAACTATCTGAAGATGGCGATAAGCCGAAACCGGTCATAAAGTGTAAAGAAATCTATAAGACGGACTTGTGAAAATAAAAGCGCTAAAAATATAATGATCGCGGACTCATACACACACATTATGTCTTCAATTTATAAGTTTGTGATGTTGCCGTGGTGAGGAGTGTTACTGCGTACAGTGCGTGAAGTGTAATCAACGATGGGAAGTTACTATTCACAAGAAATGGCAGACATGCATTTAATGTACGGCGCGGCAGGTTGTACCTCCCGTAAACTGGTAAAAATATACTTTCCTAATAGGTGTCACCCTAATTGGCTCAAGTTTATCTCCATGGATACCAACTTAAGTGGGACGGAGTCGTTCAAGTAACAGACAGGCGGCCAAGATTCGCACCAAAGACATGTCCGAACACCAGACTCTGAGGAGATGGTGTTGGATCGTATGACCGAACACCCAGCAACAAGCTACTCAACAACTTGCCCGTAAAACGCACACTTCGAAGGATACAGTGTGGAGAGTGCCGGTGGAGCAGGTATTACACAGCAACCACAAAGAACGTGTGCAGGCACTGCGACCAACGGTGGACAATACGAGAGGCCTTCAATAAGTAGTGCAACGCATCTTTTTCTCGGCCACTTTCGGTTGAAAGAATGCGGAATTAGTTGTGGGACCTCGTGGAATATTCCTTCAGTCCCTACGGTTTCATGAAGTACCGATACGTGGGGGCACAACTCGTACCCTTCAAAACAGGGTCTGTAACGGAAGTGATAGCGTTACGGAGATGTTTAGCCAACTCAAGTGGCAGACTCTGCAAGAGAGGAGCTCTGCATCACGGTGTAGCTTGCTGTCCAGGTTTCGAGAGGGTGCGTTTCTGGATGAGGTATCGAATATATTGCTCCCGAGGAGACCACGAATGTAAAATTAGAGAGATTCTAGCGCGCACGGGGGCTTTCCGGCAGTCATTCTTCCCGCGAACCATAAGCGACTGGGAGGTAATGACAGTGGCACGTAAAGTGCCCTCCGCCACACACCGTTGGGTGGCTTGCTGAGTATAAATGTAGATGTAGATGTGCATTCCAAGCAGGGAGTCGTCATCGAGTTTCTTTTGGCGGAAAACCAGAGCATCGCAGGTATTCATAGGCTCTTGTGAAATGTCTACAGATACCTGGCAGTGAACAAAACCACGGTGATTCTTTGGGCGAGGCGTCTGTCATCGTATTAACAATGTCGCTCAAATCTGTCCGATCTGTCGCGTGCCAGTCGGCTGTGACGCCTGCAGTGCTGGAACGTGCGGACACTCTCATTCGATCTTCGTATATCTATAATTGAAACGGACGACTTGGGACATCAGCTAGTATAAGATACGAGGGCAGTTCAATAAGTAATGCAACACATTTTTTTTTCTCGGCCAATTTTGGTTGAAAAAACCGGAAATTTCTTGTGGAATATTTTCAAACATTCCCGCTTCGTCTCGTATAGTTTCATTGACTTCCGACAGGTGGCAGCGCTGTACGGAGCTGTTAAAATGGCGTCTGTAACGGATGTGCGTTGCAAACAACGGGCAGTGATCGAGTTTCTTTTGGCGGAAAACCAGGGCATCTCAGATACTCATAGGCGCTTGCAGAATGTCTACGGTGATCTGGCAGTGGACAAAAGCACGGTGAGTCGTTGGGCAAAGCGTGTGTCATCATCGCCGCAAGGTCAAGCAAGACTGTCTGATCTCCCGCGTGCGGGCCGGCCGTGCACAGCTGTGACTCCTGCAATGGCGGAGCGTGCGAACACACTCGTTCGATATGATCGACGGATCACCATCAAACAACTCAGTGCTCAACTTGACATCTCTGTTGGTAGTGCTGTCACAATTGTTCACCAGTTGGGATATTCAAAGGTTTGTTCCCGCTGGGTCCCTCGTTGTCTAACCGAACACCATAAAGAGCAAAGGAGAACCATCTGTGCAGAATTGCTTGCTCGTCATGTGGCTGAGGGTGACAATTTCTTGTCAAAGATTGTTACAGGCAATTAAACATGGGTTCATCACTTCGAACCTGAAACAAAACGGCAATCAATGGAGTGGCGCCACACCCACCCCCCTACCAAGAAAAAGTTTAAAGCCATATCCTCAGCCAGTAAAGTCATGGTTACAGTCTTCTGGGACGCTGAAGGGGTTATTCTGTTCGATGTCCTTCCCCATGGTCAAACGATTAACTCTGAAGTGTATTGTGCTACTCTTCAGAAATTGAAGAAACGACTTCAGCGTGTTCGTAGGCACAAAAATCTGAACGAACTTTTCCTTCTTCATGACAACGCAAGACCTCACACAAGTCTTCGCACCTGAGAGGAGCTCACAAAACTTCAGTGGACTGTTCTTCCTCATGCACCCTACAGCCCCGATCTCGTACCGTCGGATTTCCATATGTTTGGCCCAATGAAGGACGCAATCCGTGGGAGGCACTACGCGGATGATGAAGTTATTGATGCAGTACGACGTTGGCTCCGACATCGACCAGTGGAATGGTACCATGCAGGCATACAGGCCCTCATTTCAAGGTGGCGTAAGGTCGTAGCATTGAATGGAGATTACGTTGAAAGATAGTGTTGTGTAGCTAAAAGATTGGGGAATAACCTGGTGTATTTCAATGCTGAATAAAACAACCCCTGTTTCAGAAAAAAAATGTGTTGCATTACTTATTGAACTGCCCTCGTATGTTAAAAAATGACGAAATTCCTCCAGCTGTATTAAGGTGTTGGTTTTATTGGCAAATAGTTTCGATGTTGTTACATCATCTTCAGGCTCATTCTTGTTGACAGAACCGTATATGTCTAACACTAGTAGTCAGTGGTGAGATATGCGTGTTCCATGCGGAAGGCAGGTAGTAACTCCAAAGTTACGATCAAACTCCTCACCGTTCAACTGAACGTCTCTGTTGGCATTTCTGACAAACTCGTCCATCAGTTGCGAGACAAGGTATTTACCAGGCCGTTTCCTCGTCGCCTAACATAAGACCATAAAGAACAACGAAGGACCATCTATGCTGAATTGCTTGAGCATTACGAGGCTGATAGCGACAATTTTTGTCGAACATCGCCACCGTCGTGAAACTTGGGTCCGTCACTTCGGACCGGAAATAAAACAGAAATCCATGGAGTGGTGCCAGACAGCCTCTCCTCCAAAAAAAAGTTCATAGTCGCTCCCTGAACCGGTAATGTAATGGCGACGACCTTCTGGGAGTCTGAAAGAGTTAATCTGTTTGATGTTCTCCCTCACGATGCAGCTGTTAACTCTGCAGTGTAGTGTTCTACTCTCAGGAAACTGACGACAACGCTTCAGTAGCAAAAGTGCAAACGAACTTATCCAAGACGACGCAAAGTGTCACAAAAAGCTTGGCACCTGAGAGAGCTCACAAAGCCTCAGTGCAAAGTTCTTCCTCATCCAACCTCCACGGGATGTACTGCGTGGATGATGGGGAGGTTATAGATGCAGCAAGACGCTGGCTCCAACGTCCACCAGTAGAGTGGAATCATGTGGGGACACAGGGCCAGCCAGTAAGATGGCGTAAGGCCATCACCTTGTATGGAGATTATGTTGAAAAATAGCGTTTGAAGCCAAAAGAGTGGGTAATAATGTGTTGCATTACTTACTGAACCCCCTCCTAAAGTACCAAGCCTCGTCCTCATATCATCCTATTGGAAGATATCCCATTATGGCTGGTAAAATAAGGAATAAAACAGACTATAGTGTAATCCTGGGAGAGGAAACAAAGTCAGTCTGTTCCGGTGTAAAGTCCAGCGTCAGCACGCCGGCGAGGAACGGTAGCGCAGAAGGGGCAGTGAGGCGGCATCACAGCCAATTGCACACTGACCAACCCCTCTCCAAGATGACAATGCAACAGTAGCGCCATCTACATGAAGAGGACATAACTGACGCACTGCCTAGCCGTGGCACCAGTTGAAGACTAGCCGTTTTACAAGCTCTACAGCAACGACTTAGGAACTGTATACAGGGTGAGTCACCTAACATTACCGCTGGATATATTTCGTAAACCACACCAAATACTGACGAATCGATTCCACAGACCGAGCGTGAGGAGAGGGGCTAGTGTAATTGGTTAATACAAACCATAAAAAAATGTACGGAAGTATGTTTAACACAAACCTACGTTTTTTTTCAAAATGGAACACCGTTAGTTTTGTTAGCACAACTGAACATATAAACAAATACGTAATCAGTACCGTTTGTTGCATTGTAAAATGTTAATTACATCCGGAGATATTGTAACCTAAAGTTGACGCTTGAGTACCACTCCTCCGCTGTTCGATCGTGTGTATCGGAGAGCACCGAATTACGTAGGGATCCAAAGGGAACGGTGATGGACCTTAGGTACAGAAGAGACTGGAAGAGCACATTACGTCCACACGGTAACACCTTTTTATTGGTCTTTTTCACTGACGCACATGTACATTACCATGAGGGGTGAGGTACACGTACACACGTGGTTTCCGTTTTCAATTACGGAGTGGAATAGAGTGTGTCCCGACATGTCAGGCCAATAGACGTTCAATGTGGTGGCCATCATTTGCTGCACACAATCGCAATCTCTGGCGTAATGAATGTCGTACACGCCGCAGTACATCTGGTGTCATGTCGCCGCAGGCTGCCACAATACGTTGTTTCATATCCTCTGGGGTTGTAGGCACATCACGGTACACATTCTCCTTTAACGTACCCCACAGAAAGAAGTCCAGAGGTGTAAGATCAGGAGAACGGGCTGGCCAATTTATGCGTCCTCCACGTCCTATGTAACGCCCGTCGAACATCCTGTCAAGGGTCAGCCTAGTGTTAATTGCGGAATGTGCAGGTGCACCATCATGCTGATACCACATACGCCGACGCGTTTCCAGTGGGACATTTTCGAGCAACCTTGGCAGATCATTCTGTAGAAATGCGATGTATGTTGCAGCTGTTTCCGCCCCTGCAATGAAGTGAGGACCAATGAGGTGGCCGCCAATGATTACGCACCATACATTTACAGTCCACTGTCGCTGTCGCTCTACCTGCCTGAGCCAGCGAGGACTGTCCACGGACCAGTAATGGATGTTCCGTAGATTCACTGCCCCGTGGTTTGTGGAACCCGTTTCATCGGTAAACAGAACTGCAACGCATTCTCTGTTAATGCCCATTGACAGAATTGCACTCGATGATTAAAGTCATCACCATGTAATTGTTGATGTAGCGACACATGAAACGGGTGAAAGCGGTGACGATGCAGTATGCGCATGACACTGCTCGCCGACCGTGGCCCGTGTTTGTTACAACACGCAACTGAACATCGGAGGTTTCAAGCGTCAACTTTAGGTTACAATATCTCCGGATGTAATTAACATTTTACAATGCAACAAACGGCACTGATTACGTATTTGTTTAGATGTTCAGATGTGCTAACAAAACTAACGTGGTTCCAATAAAAAAAACGTAGGTTTGTGCTAAAAAACATACTTCCGTCCATTTTTGTATGGTTTGTATTAAACAATTACACTAGCCCCTCTCCTCAAGTTCGGTCTGTGGAATCGGTTCGTCAGTATTTGATGTGGTTTACGAAATATATCCAGCGGTAACGTTAGGTGACTCACCTTGCGACACCTCGTTGTAAATTTCTCAGGGTTACGTATTGTTATTTATTTTCTGTAAATAAAATTCATTAGTACGATTTGCTTGAACTGTTGCTTAGCGATCCAAGAAAGCAAGTTTACTAGGCACCCTATATTCGACGAGTAGGCAGGCACAACTCGGTCACTCTGAATCAGCGAGAAGTAATCCATGTGGGCTTACTGCACAGCATGACACAGTGGTTTACATTCTGGACTCTCATTCGAGAGGTCGGCAGTTGAAATACCTGTACAGCCATCCAGATTCAGATTTTCCGTGGTTTGCCTACATAAGGTAGACGCAAATGCCAGGATGATCCCACTGAAAGGACATGTACGATTTGATTGCAAGTCTTCCATAAGTGAATTAAGGTAACGAGTCGTAAATCTCATCCAGATGCCGACAACTTCAAAATTTACTTGTGTGCTAGACCTGAATATATCAATAGTGCCATCATCCTTTTATAATTTCAAACGTAAGTAAAAATATGACAATGACTCAGTACACTGTAAAGTCCTGGCACAAATATTAGTAACATGTTTGATAAAGTACTTATATGTTTTGTTAATATAAGACAATTTTGGTTGTTACAAACACATACATTGGGAAATTGAAGCTGAAATAATGTATATTACTTAATTCTAACTATACAATTTGTATTTGCAATTTGTTAAGCACGGCATGGTGTGTTTCAATAACTCTGTAAACAATTTTTGTAATTATAAATAAGCTAAAATATTATTGTCATTATTGTGATGAAGAATGGGCCAGATGGGTGTAAGAAATATTGGATTTCAAGTAAATGCGAAAAAGTCCCGACTAATTTTAGTATTAGATAAGGAATTAATAAGTCTTGAATTATGCGAACAGTGACTTCCCATTCTTCTAGATTATAGACAATAGCGTATCAGAAAATGATGATGAACCTCTGAACTGTGTAGAAAAGTTTCGTGAGAGAAACTGAAATTTAATTTTATCCATTTGATGTCAGTGCTTCTTTCGTAATTTTGTTCCTTCCGAAAAATAAAGAACAACCGCCTTCAGTTACAATTTTGATTTCATTTCAATGCAAGGTGCCCTCGGGGTTTATCTTTAGGTGCTTTGACAGTCCACATCAAAAATTTTCCAAGTTTAGGTTAATTCTGGTCTTGGTAGGATCATATTGGTATATTGCAAAGTGGCACATTGTGAATGCAACTTTACAAAAGTAAGAGAAACAGGAAAACTGCTTACTGTTTCCAGTAGCGGATACATGGTTTTGGAGTTTGGTATGAGTAGACATGTTTATGTACCTATACATATTCCACTATACAGCAATTAGTGAACACAAGTCAAAGAACTTAAAATGTAAATATACTGCATTCCTACAAATACACACGTGTTTTTATTTCAAAGAAGACAGAAAGCTGTTATATAATTAATTATACATAACTATCATTTATAAAACAAATATTTGTGAATTTGTCAAGTGTTGATATATGTTATCAAATGCCCACATTACTAATTTTTCTTTAATTTAACTAAAATAAACTTTAAAAATTACTGAAAACATTTGGCTGCTAAGGTCCGTTTGTTCACTCAACGTGATTTCAGAAGAGTTCTCTTTGTGTAACATTATTTCTAGTTGCCGTAGTAGATATGTTTATACAAAGGTTTTCTGTGTGGAGCACAGTTAGTGTTGTGTGTGGTGTCTAAGAATCCCGCGTACTTGGTTCGCTAGACACACAAATCAAACAAATCGTATTAATGAGCTTTATTACCTTATTACCTTGACAATTACACAGAAGTGTCACAAGCAAAGGGTGACATACAAAATAATGAATCTTCTTCAGTATAGACAAGTCCAAATCTGTACTACATGGACGTACAAACGAGGTAACGAGTGTTGCCGCTTCTATCCAAGTGTCTAATCTTGAAGCAGCTATTCAACTGGGGCCGCACCATTCGGTCGCGACACTTATGTCCTCTTCACATAGGGGCCGCTGCTGTCACGTTGTCGTCCTGGAGAGGGGTCTGTTCAGCGTGCGATTGGCTGACTTCTCACAGACATCTCTTTTAAAGCGGTCCCGACTGGCGTGCTGGCGCCTCGACTTTACGCCATAACATTCTGGATGTCAGTCTGAGTCCATCAAGGTGCATGTGGTTAACTACTGTGGATTTGTCAAAGCTGTTATTAAAATATCCTTCTCTACAAACAACAAACTTGGACACGACTTACCCTCTACATAGTAAACACGCACATCTCCATAACTTAATTCTTAATACATAAACTGCATTGCAACAGTTGCCCTGCCTTTTACATGGATGAAACAGGAATAACTTTCCACACACGTATGAAGATCACACTGATGCTTGTAGACTTAACCTCTTTGAAAAAACCACTATAGCTATCCACATGCATGTTAATGGACACAAACTAAGTTACATCAATAACAGCCTAACTGTACTCCACACAGAGAACCATAGTAAAAAGCTTGATCAACTAGAAGAGTTAGAAATAATGTCAACTAGAACAGTTAGAAATAATGTCACACAAAGAGAACTCTTCTCATAAAATGTTGAATGAACAAACAGAGTTTACAAGCCGCAAGTTTTTCAGTAATTTTTAAAGGTTATTTTCCTAAATAAACAAACATTTTATATTGCAACCATTTGATATTACACTGCTACTTTCGACGTATAAGCAAATATTTGTTTTATACGTGATATCTATGTACGGTTAATAATGTAACAGCTAGGTATCTTCCTTCAGTTGCTAACACCTGTGAATTAGTAGAAATGCAATGTCTTCATGTTTTAAATTCTTTGACTTGTTCTGACTTGTGTCAACAAATCTGATGTATAATGGAGTGTGCATACATCTACATAAAAATGTCTATTTCTACTGTTCACCAAAACCATATATGCACTACTGGAAGCAGTACATAATTCGTCGATTTGTCTTAGTTGTGTAAACATATGTTCACAATGTGCCACTTTTATAATACACCAATGTATCTTACCAGGATCAGAATTAAGCTAAATTTGAAAAAAAAAAAAGATCTAGACTTTCAAAACATATGAAGCGGGCCGCCAGGGCTCTAAATGCACCGTGCATTGAAATAAGATCGCGACCATGGCTGAAGACGGTTGTTCTCTATTTTTAAAAAAGAAATTTAAGTACAGGGCATTAAGCCCCTTCTACACACACATATTTCTTTTCAGAAAACCGACCTAGTTTCATTTTTCTTATGCCTTTATCCTGCATCGACGCTGTGGCGGCATGGTTATTAACGGACGTGGCACGGTGACTAAGGTAGTGCTGTCGATATATGGATGCCGTCACTAAATAGTATCGATATATGACTACAGACCGACGCTTCCTCCGTCAGCCATATATCGATACTTGAGGGTATTTTTGTTCTGCGTTGCAGCTACAAAAATACGAACAATATGGTCACACAAACTAAGAATGTATACATCGACAATGAAATGGCAATTTCGAGAGCCATTATTTTTATTTTATATTATGTTATATTCTTTTCGTAATTTTCGATAAATATCTGAAGCGGTTCCTTTGGAATTTTAGTAGAATAAATTTTTCTTTCAATGTGTGAATAAGTCTTACTACTTTTTGAGCTTTCATCACGTCCAGCCTTTCCCTTTGACTGAGTGAAGCATGTATAGGTGGCACAAAGAATTAGTCCCATTGCACTCTGAGAGTAACGGCGTGAAATCAGTAACAAGATTACCGTTGTGAAGAAATAGCATAGCAGTTGCGCTAAAATCAATTTTTAACGCAACTAGTGTGTTACTTCTTCACATGGGTATTTTTCAAATACAGTTGCTGAAACTGATGAACAAAAATCCAAATGGGAAGATTGGTCTTCGCGGTGGGTGGAGGTGTTTGAGGGGAAATGCTGAAGTAATCGGCGGTCGGTGCTACCAACAGAAACGGCAACGTTTAACTTCGCCACACAATTTTGACACCACAATTGCTAGTTCGCTGGCGTTTGCAGAAATGAAAAAAAAAAAAAAAACAACTACAACAACAACAGGGAAATCGAAATGAAGTGTTCCAGACAAATGTGACGAAACCGAACGGCGGACGCATCGGACACCTTTTATTGTGCCACTTATATGCAGATACCATTGTTGTCAAACTGATTGTCGCTACGTTTGAACGTGCATCGTTTTCCTTTCAACTCTTGCTGTAAGGGGGATAAGAAGGCTGCTACCTTGTTGATGTACGCAATGTCTATCATTTATACATACATATATATATATATATATATATACACAGCCGATATTGTTTTTGGCCGGTACGTCGATATTTTCACCGTTTATATGTCGATGTACCGATAATATTTTTCGGTGTATCGAGAGCAGTTAATGACAGCTTAATAAAAATCGATGTGTGTTATGGCGTGGCCGGATAATCTTACTGTCTCCACCACGTTGCCCCTGTGACGAAATGTGTACCCCAGCTGTATATGTGTAGTGTTATCCGTGTGAAAGTGAGAAAGTTTTCTAAATGTTTGCGAATCGTGTAAGTGAGGCAAGACTTACGCACCAATCCGGGATTCAACTTGTCGTATGTGGAAAGCCGCCTGAAAACCACAACCAGGCTGGTCGGCACACCGAAGGTCGTGGTTAACCCTCCGGGCGGATTCGGTCTGGGGCCAGCTCACCTCTCCCTCCCCGAAGCGGCGCTTTAACACGCACCGGTATCCGGGTTGGCTTTTCCGTTCATAACGATATAATTTGTTAGGGCTTCAGTGGCTTATGTGGATAATGTGTAGAAAATATCTTGCGAATAGAGTTGCTGGAAAAGAATGGATACATTGGAACGTTATGTATGATGCTGAAGTTTTAGTGCACGAAGAGTGAAAATGTATTAAGCGATCAACAGTTTTCCTTTCATCATATCGTGGGTGGATGGCAGCAAGAAAAACTTGCGTAAAGATTTTAAATACTGAGTAAAGTTTTTTGGAAGTCGCTACGTGATGTTAACCTCAGACAGTGTAGGAATATGGTCTAGATAATTTGCGCGCCGCTAGTTACGCTGTCTGACATACAAGGCGTGACAAAATTCATGGGATGCGTCCTAATGTCGTGTCGGACCTCCTTTAGCACGTCGTAGTGCAGCAGCTCTACGTGGAATGGACTCAGCAAGTCGTCGGAAGTCCCTTGCAGAAATATTGAGCCATATTGAGCCTATAGCTGTCCATAATCGTGTGAGTGTTACCAGTGCAGGATTCAGTGCAAGAAATTACTTCTCGATTATGTCTCAAATGGTCGATGTGATTCATGTCGGGACATCTGGGCGGCCAAATCATTCGCCCGAATTGTCCGGTAAGTTCTTCAAACCTATGACAAACAACTGTGTTCCGGTGACATAGCCCATTGTGATCCATAAAAACTCCATAGTTCTTTGGGAACATGACGTCCACGAATGGTTGCCAATGATCTCTAAGTAGCCGAACACCCGGAGAACCCAGTACATTCTATCTGAACACGGCACACAACACGATGAAGCCACTATAGGTCTGCCCAGTCCCTTGCTGACAATTTGGGTCCATGGCTTCCGTGCGGTCTGCGTTACACTCTAACCCTACCATACGTCTTACCAACTGAAACTGGGACTCCTAAGTCAGGCCACGGTTTTCCAGTCGTCTAGGGTCCAGCCGATCTGGTTGCTATCCCACGAAGGAAGCGGCAGGCGATGTCGTGACGTTAGCAAAGGCATTCGGGTCGGTCGTGCACTGTCCTAGCCTATTAATGCCAAAGTTCGTCACACGGTCCTAACGGATACGTTTGTGGCACATCCCACATTCATTTCTGCAATTTTTTCACGCAGTGTTGCTTGTCTGTTAGCACTGACAACTCTACGCATGTGACGCTGTTCTTGGTCGTTAAGTGAAGGCCGCCGGCCACTGTATTGTCCGTGGTGAGTGGTAATACCTAAAATGTGGTATTGTAGGCATATTTTTGACACTGTGCACCTCGGAATATTGAATTGCCTAACTATGTCGGAAATGGAATGTCCCATGCGTCTAGCTCCAACCACCTTGCCACGTTCAGAGTCTGTTAATTTCCGTCCTTCTGCCATAATCATGTAGGAATCCTTTTCACATGAATCATCTCAGTACGAATGACAGCACCAGGAACGCATTGCCCTTTTATACCTTGTGTACGCGGTACACCCTAATCCGCTTATGTAACTTTTGTCATCTCAATATAGACAATTTTAACTCTAATATGTTTAACTTTTAAATCTGATCACTAATTATACTAAATACTGTAAATATTTTTTTTTTTGCACCTGCAAACCGTCAAAAAGTCAACCTGCAAGTTGGATGAGCGGTGACCATTTTGGTCATTTAGTAAGACAGATTTTCACACGATATTAAAGGTGAACGTGTGGAAACACTCGTTACGCCGAATTTCCACTGTGACCATGAAATTCGGCGAAGCGCGGTCGCTTAAAACTCTAGACGATTGCAACCAATTGTGAATGCTTGTGTCACATGCAAGACACGCTACGGGTATAATTATTATCCTGCACACAGTGAGGAAAGGCGTTAGAATTCATATTTGTGAAGAGTTAGAAATTTTCAAACATCTTTCTGTTGAAACGAAATGGTCGTGTGGATAGGGTCTCCCGTCGGGTAGACCTGTCGCCTGGTGCAAGTCTTTCGAGTTGACGCCACTTCAGCGACTTGCGCATCGATGGGGATGAAGACAACACAACATGCAGTCCCTGAGCAGAGAAAATCTCCAACCCAGTCGGGAATCGAACCCGGACCCCTTCGCATGGCATTTCGTCGCTCTGACCACTCAGCTATCGAGCGGACATGTTTCTGTTAATGACGGTGGGAGCTATGTTCCAAAAAGGAAATCAAAAGTCAAAACGTCCAAAAGAGATCTCAAGAGTCGTAACATGTGGTACTTGTGTGGAACAAATAGGAACTGTGTACATCTGGAGATCTCTTGCTTACACTTTGCTGTTGCGAACGGACGTTACATCACGACACGAACACAAATCTGAATACAGCGAACAGCCACCTCATAGACCATACTGACAGTTCACGATTTTGTGGGGGAAAAAAATTGTGACACGAGTGAGATTTGAGGCCGACACCGTGACCACTGAACCACGACCCCGTGGCTACTCTCATCCGCTCGATGTTGCACACCTTGAGCTTGGACCGTTCACAGTTACTATTCTGTTTCTTTTTTCACAGTTCCTGGATCTGTGTTCAATTTTTGACGGGCTATCGACTGGGACATCTTACTACGAAATCTGAGAGGGTTGCGATGGGAAGTTCCGTTGTGAGCATTCGACGGTGAACTCCGGACGCTCAACGTTGCCGTGCGAAAGTACGCCCCAGTGTGCCAATGGTTCAAGGACACGCAAGTCGCCCAAGTGAGGTCCAGTTGAAAGACTCTTCAGCCACACGAAAATATTTTATTATCATTTATATAAGTATATAATTAACTTCATATGGAACCCCCAGTGCGCCAGTCCAAGGATCCTTTTTTTTTTTTCTAATGCTTCAGCTTCAACCGCTCATAATTTCTGATCGTCCTCGTTTTCTTTCGACTTTTCAGTGCTCTGTCCGGACACATTTTATGCCAGGATATCTTTTACTGAAGAACTCTTTCTGTGTCTTTGCAAACGTGCTTCGGCCACGCTGTGTAATCATGCTTGTTACTTGTGAAACATCTTTCGCTTCCTTCGCTGATGCGTTGTTCTCCATTCTCGATGTTGAGGAAGGTACTATAGCCATCTCTACTGCTCTGCATTGGTCGCATTATGAGTAATTCCAGACTCACTAAAACAACTGTTTGCTGCTTCCACTCTATGACTGTTAAATACATCTGGTCACTTGACACTAGTCAAATGTATCTGACAGAACGTACAATGGTGTCCAAAATTAAAGCAGCAAACGGAAATTTTGCAGGGTTACGTTTATTTTGCTACTAAACAGTGTAAACAGGTGATGGCAAAGTAGAAACAAACTAAAGACCACAGATCGTTAACAACTGCAATATACATACTAATAGACGAAAATGTTCTTAGTTTTTTCCTACGTAACAGATCTGCACATACATCGCGACAACTGGTTAATGTGTTCACTAACGGTTTTGACTACCTTTGGCAGCATTAGAGGCCTGACAACGCTCCAGCATGCTGTGAGAGGCAATAACGCCCGTTATTTGTGAGGAGTTGCTCGCAAGTCTTGGAGAGTGGTTACTGGATATCGACATGATGCAACCTGTCTCCCTAGAGCATCCCAGACACGCTCAGATCGGGAGAGAGAGAGCAAGCCACGCCGTGCGTGCAGTACCTTCCGTTTCCAAGAAACCATCAGCCACTTGTGCATGAGGTTGAGCATTACCGTCCATCAGTAATAAGTCTGGGCGCACAGCACCTAGCAACAACCGTACATGAGGTCCCAAGACCTCGGCACGATACCTGATAGCAGTTAAACGTTTCCGATTCACTCGTACAATTTCATGAAAACATGTTCGAGTGATCAACGTAACCCCTGCCCACACCATTAGTGATTCTCCCGGATATCGGTCTCTTTCCAAGACGTTCGGGTCGAGAAATCGTCTTCCACGTTCCTTTCAGATGCGAATCTGTCGAGATCCACACTCCAGGCCAAAACGGGACTCATCTGTGAAAAGAACATTGGCCGACTGTTCGACTGTCCAGGTGGCATGTTGACGACTTCACTCTAGACGATCCCATCTGTGAAGACGCGTCAGATCCACACATACATAGGTCTCTGTCGAATTCTTCTGTACTCCGTTTGCCACGACACAACGCGTCCACTGGATGCTGCGAGGTCAGATACTGGTTACCATGCCGTACTAAGGAGGTATCGTCGTGCCCTTACCGCCAAATAACGGTCCACTTCTTGTCATGTCACACGTGGTCGGCACTGCCCTGGTCATCGTAATACAGGTTCGGTCTCTATAAACTGTTACCACATCCGAGAAACAACAGAACCATTCACGTTAACCCATCGGGCCACATGAATTTGCGGCAGCCCTGCTTCCATTATTCCTATGGCCCTCGACAGCAGAGAGTCCAGTAAGCGCTTTCTCTGTGCCATACTGCACTGTCTGTGACTGTACGCAGCGACTGTGGATGTGGGACTACCCAGCAAACACGTCTTCGTTTGATAAGTGTCCTGAGTCATAATTGGCGTGGTTTTTCGTTGACCGAAATGCCAACTTCCGTGCAGAGCACGTTCGTACGGACATCTCTGACAAATGTTTTTTATTCCAGTCTTTGATCACAATATGAATTCTTTACTCGATGACCGGTTTCGTTTCGTAATGACCATCCTCAGATATTTTTTACACACGTTATAAGGTGATAAGGCCATAATAGCATCGTCAAAACATATAAATATAATCAGCATAGCATCGTCATATAGATCTATATGACGATGCTATGCGGATTATATTTATATGTTTTGGCGATGCCATTATGGACTCATCACTTTAGGACATGGTGTAAAAAAGATCTGAAAATGGTCATTACGGAACGAAACCGGTCATCGAGTAAAGAATTCATATTGTGATCAAAGACTGGAATAAAAAAAAAAAAAACATCTGACAGTATTGGATCACTGCTTGTAGACGCGACCATGTCGCAGTTTGTGGAACATCTGCTGGCAGTTTGTATGATCATATCCTGAATCAGACACAGGATGGGGAAATAGTGGTTTGTTGCTATTTTGGACTCCAGTGTAGGTTCGCCCACACCACCACTCCCCCCCCCCCCCTCCCCGCCACCCAACCCTGCCGCCTCTACACATCCTCTTTCGATAAATGTGACAGGAGAGGTCGGATTATGGGTGACTTTTTTAAAGCCATACTTAAACACTGAAAACCGTGTACGTCAAATTCCTCTGGGACTACACTGTCGGAAACAACTACTTAAAGATTGTTGAAAATGCAGAAGGGGAAAAAATCCTACCAAAGATTTTCTTATTACCGCCAGCAGAGGCGAAATCTGGCTTAAAGGAGACCCACTGGGACTATACGCCATGCCAGGCTTCTGTTTGTCCCCATTGTTGTCGCTAGCTCCTGAGTTTTAATCAACAGCTCCTTTTGAGTTCCTTTGTGCAATGGATCACAATACCACCGTCTTAGAACCTCACATCACGCTGCTGCGTTCTAGGCGGATCATTATGGACAACGAGTCGACGTCAGCTAATTATTCGATTCTGCGAATCATTATCGCCGGACATAGCTAGTGTGCTCAGCACGGCGCAGTGCGCTTTTCAAATTCTTCCCGAAAGTGTCGCAAACCTCTTTTCTCACTCTTGGCCTCCTTCAAGCATGCGCTTTTCACCTCTTATCATGTACAGAGAGATTCAAAAAGAAAGAACCGATTTCAGTTGTTTATTACAAATAATAAAAGGTAGGTACACATTGCGCATGTCGCTGGATGGAGGAGGGTTGAAAGTTTCGACACAGCTCCGTTGTTATATGTTTGTAGCAACCTGGCAAATACACCATTAGAGAAGTCATTTTCTGTGTTGTAGTTTGCGCGAATTCAGTGCATTGTTAAAGTCAAACTACATTCCGCCGTAGATTCAGCAAGAAACCGCCTCTGCACAAGCAGATTTACGAGTGGCATACAAAATTCTTGGAAACTGGTTGCATATGCAAAGGGAAGAGAACCTGTCGCCCATTCGCGTCTGAAAGCAAATAAATCACCTGCTTCGTATGGAATCCCAGTTAGATGTTAGGAAGAGTACTCTACGGCATTGGCTCCTTACCTAGCTTGCATTTATCGTGAATCTCTCGCCCCGCACGAACTCCCAAGCGACTGGAAAAAATGCAGGTGGTATATAAGAAGGGTAAAAGAGAGGGCCCGCAAAATTACAGACCAATATCCGTAACTTCTGTTTGCTACAGAATCCTTGAACAGATTCTCCGAATATAATAAAGTTTCTTGAGACTGAGAAGCTTATATCCACGAATCAGCATGGATTTGTAGAGCATCGCTCGTGCAGTACTCCGCTTGCCCTTTTCTCACATACTGCGAAGTATGGATGAAGATCAACAAGCAGAGTCTTCACCATTATGCTGTACAAATGAAGGCGATATTTTAATTTTAACTACTGACGACGCCTTTGGCACGATTGTTTTATGTATCTCCACTGCAATATGTGATTTTAGTGTATTTTTGCTTCTGATGAAAGTATATTTAGATACACCGAAACCGTGGTCAAGGATTTCAATAAATCTTTATCCTGCAACTGTTCGGCTGTTATCATTTACCCTGAAGATTTTCAACAGTTGCTGCTTCAGCCATGTTTAAAATTTTGGGATTCCGTATTTGCATATCTCGGGAAATCATTCGACTTGGTGCTCCTTTGCAGGCAGTTAGCGAAGATACGAGCATACGGAATAAGTTCACAGATATGTGACTGGGTTGAAGAGTTCTTAAGTAACAGAACCCACTACGTCGTCCCCGCCGGTGAGTCTTCATCAGAGACAAGGATATCGTGAGGAGTGCCCCACGGAAGTGCGACAGGACCGATGTTGTTCTCCACATACATAAATGATTCGGCGGACAGGGTGGGCAGCAATCTGCAGTTGTTTGTCGATGATGCCTTGGTGTACGGTCAGGTGTTGAAGTTGAGTGAATGTAGAAAGATACAAGACAACTTGGACAAAATTTCCAGTTCGTGTGACGAATGGCAGCTAGCCCTAAATGTGAAAAAATGTATGTTAATGTGGATGAGTAGCAAGATTCAACCTGTAATGTTCCAATACAGTTTTACCAGTGTTGTGCTTCACGGTGTCAAGTCGTTTAAATATCTGCGTGTAACGTTGCAAAGCGATTTGAGGTGGAACGAGCATCTCATATCTGTGGTAGGAAAGGCGAATGGTCGACTTCGGTTGATTGGGAGAATTTTAGGAAAGAGAGGTTCACTTGTAAAGGATACCGCTTATAGGACGCTGGTGCGACCTATTCTCGAGTACTACTCGAGTGTTTGGGATCCGTACCGTGTAGGATAGGAGGAAGACGTCGAAGCAATTCAGAGGCGGACTGCTAGAGTTGTTATCGGTAGATTCGGACAACACGTTAGCGTTACGGAGATGCTTCGGGAATTCAAATGGGAATACCTGGAGGAAACGTGACGTTCTTTTCGAGAAAAACTATTGAGAAAATTTAAAGAAACGGCATTTGAAGCTGTCTCCCGAACGATTCTACTGCCGCCAACATACATCGCGCGTAAAGACCACGCAGATAAGATGCGGAAATTAGGGCTCATACGGCGCCCTGAAGGCAGTCGTTTTTCCCTCGCTCTATTAGCGAGTGGAACGGGAAAGGAAATGACAAGTAGTGGTACAGGGTACCCTCCGCCGAGCACCGTACTGTGGCTTGTGGAGTCGCCAATTCGAATCGTACCAATTTAACGCTAATAGCGGGAAGGTTGCCTGTTTTTGAGCACAAGTGTCGGTAGGTGCTGATTCTGCATGGAAAGCTAACAAAGCTTCTGACAAGCGCTGCATTCTCTTGCATGTTTCGGGTACCGCTCAAGCGCCACTATCTTTGATTTTTATCTTTCACCTACAAGTCTATTCAGGTATAATATTGGATCCCCCCCCCCCCCCCCCCATTTCGTTTTGTATCACGTCGTCAGACAAGTCCATCCCTCATGGAGGCTTTCAATGATCTGTTTCCACCCATCCGCTCTCTCATCTGCGCTTAAGAGTCTGATTCCCATTGCACTGTTAATGTTCCTAATTTCACCGGTTTTAATCTTTTTCGATTTCTTCACATCTTTCCTGCAGCCATTTCGCTGCACTTCCTACGAGGTGTGGCTAGAAAAAAAACCGGACTAGTACTGGTGAAACAATAAAACGAATGCAATAAGGCTGAAAGTCGCGTGGCCTGTCACGTGACTCTCGCTCCGCCTACTGCTCGAGTTTCATCTGCCTCCTGCACTCAGTCTGCCCGTGGCGTCTGTTTTAAGTAGTTGACGTTTTGTCTGTGCGTCGGAAAATGTTGAGTGTACAGAAAGAACAGCGTGTTAACATCAAATATTGTTTCAAACTAGGAAAATCTGCAAGTGAAACGTTTGTAATGTTACAACAAGTGTACGGCGATGATTGTTTATCGCGAACACAAGTGTTTGAGTGGTTTAAACGATTTAAAGGTGGCCGCGAAGACACCAGTGATGACACTCGCACTGGCAGACCATTGTCAGCAAAAACTGATGCAAACATTGAAAAAATCGGTAAACTTGTTCGACAAGATCGTTTAACAATCAGAGCAGTGTTTGAGTTAACAGGAGTTGACAAGGAAAGTGTCGAACAAGTTCGAGTCTCGGTCCGGCACACAGTTTTAATCTGCCAGGAAGGTTCATATCAACGCACACTCCGCTGCAGAGTGAAAATCTCATTCTGGACACGTTGGCGTTACCATTACGAACCTCCAACAAAACGTGAAGTGCAGAGTTTTACAGGAAGAGAGAGATACAAGATCCAACGGAGAGCAGCGCGCTTCGTTACAGGATCATTTAGTAATCGCGAAAGCGTTACGGAGATGATAGATAAACTCCAGTGGAAGACTCTGCAGGAGAGACGCTCAGTAGCTCGGTACGGGCTTTTGTTGAAGTTTCGAGAACATACCTTCACCGAGGAGTCAAGCAGTATATTGCTCCCTTCTACGTATATCTCGCGAAGAGACCACGAGGATAAAATCAGAGAGATTAGAGCCCACACAGAGGCATCCTTCTTTCCACGAACAATACGAGACTGGAATAGAAGGGAGAACCGATGGAGGTACTCAAGGTAACCTCCGCCACACACCGTCAGGTGGCTTGCGGAGTATGGATGTAGATGTAGAAGGGTCGACGCTATGACGACATAACAGACATTTATGTCAGTGTGACGCACAACTTGAACACCACAAAGAAGGATTTGGTTTCAAATGTTTGTATAAACGCTCCGTGCGCTGTACTGAAGTGTATGTGTGTCTGCTCGTGGGGGGGAGGTAATCGATAGAAAACACATGAAGCATTAAAGTACTGAAACTTTGTGATCTGACAGAATAAATAAGTAGGAAAATACGAGGGTTGGAACTTTAATTGTTGTTGTTGTTGTTGTGGTCTTCAGTCCTGAGACTGGTTTGATGCAGCTCTCCATGCTACTCTATCCTGTGCAAGCATCTTTATCTCCCAGTACTTACTGCAACCTTCATCCTTCTGAATCTGCTTAGTGTATTCATCTCTTGGTCTCCCTCTACGAGCTTTACCCTCCACGCTGCCCTCCAATGCTAAATTTGTGATCCCTTGATGCCTCAGAACATGCCCTACCAACCGGTCCCTTCTTGTCAAGTTGTGACACAAACTTCTCTTCTCCCCTATTCTATTCAATACCTCCTCATTAGTTACGTGATCTACCCATCTAATCTTCAGCATTCTTCTGTAGCACCACATTTCGAAAGTTTCTATTCTTTTCTTGTCCAAACTATTTATCGTCCATGTTTCACTTCCATACATGGCTACACCCCATAAAAATACTTTCAGAAACAACTTCCTGACACTTAAATCTATACTCGATGTTAACAACTTTCTCTTCTTCAGAAACGCTTTCCTTGCCATTGCCAGTCTACATTTTATATCCTCTCTACTTCGACCATCATCAGTTATTTTGCTCCCCAAATAGCAAAACTCCTTTACTACTTTAAGTGTCTCATTTTCTCATCTAATTCACTCAGCATCACCCGACTTAATTCGACTACATTCCATGATCCTCGTTTTGGTTTTGTTGATGTTCATCTTATATCCTCCTTTCAAGACACCATCCATTCCGTTCAACTGCTCTTCCAAGTCCTTTGCTGTCTCTGACAGAATTACAATGTCATCGGCGAACCTCAAGGTTTTTATTTCTTCTCCCTGGATTTTAATACCTATTCCGAATTTTTCTTTTGTTTCCTTTGCTGCTTGCTCAATATACAGATTGAATAACATCGGGGGGACGCTACAACCCTGTCTCACTCCCTTCCCAACCACTGCTTCCCTTTTATGTCCCTCGACTCTTATAACTGCCATCTGGTTTCTGTACAAATTGTAAAAAGCCTTTCGCTCCCTGTATTTTACCCCTGCCACCTTTAGAATTTGAAAAAGAGTATTCCAGTCAACATTGTCAAAAGCTTTATCTAAGTCTACAAATGCTGAGGGAATTAGATTAGGAAATGAGACACTTAAAGTAGTGAAGGAATTTTGCTATTTGGGGAGCAAAATAACTGACAATACTATTTATTTACAGCTCGTACAAAATATATACGTGTTTCAAAGTTTTACTGACCTTCAAAGTAGTAACCAGCATTTGTATAACCCGTTGCCAGCGATGTGGAAGTCGTAGGGTACTCTTACAGTGCCAGTTGTGTTGACAGTTCGAGCGGCGCGATCTATTGCCCGACGAATTTGTAGCAGTTCTGAAGCGAATGCCGTGAAGTGTGTCCTCCAGTTTAGAAATCGAGAGCAGTTGAGTTTGCGCAGAGTAGTCAGTGCTACAGACCAGCAACACTGCGTGAAATAACCGCAGAAATCTATGTGGGACGTACGCCGAACGTATCCGTTAGGAGAGTGCGGCGAAATTTGGCGTTAAGGTGCTATGGCAGCAGACGACCGACCCGAGTGTCTTTCCTAACAGCACCACATGGCATCTTCTGGGCTTGCGATCAGAGGACTGGAAAACCGTCGTCCGGTCAGATAAGTTCCCATTTCAATTTGTAAAAGCTCATGGTAGCGGTTCGAGTATGGCACAGAGCCCACGAAGCCATGGACCGAAGTTCTTAACAAGTCACTGTGTAACCTGGTGGTGGCTCCATAATGGTGTGGGGTGTGTTTAAAAGGAGCGGACTGGTCCAACTGAACCGATCGTAGACTCTAAATGGTTATTTTCAGCTATTTGGTGCTCATTTGCAACCATTCATGGACTTCCTGTTCCGGAGTAACTTAGGAACTTTTGTGGATGACAATGCGCCATCTCACCAGGCCACAACTGTTCACGACTAGTTTGAAGAACCTTCTTCTTCTTCATTCTTCATTCTTCACGCGATCAGGCCCAGAGGACCGCGCGTGCCGGCCGTGGTGGCCAAGCGGTTAAAGGGGCTACAGTCTGGAACCGCGCGACCGCTACGGTCGCAGGTTCGAACCCTGCCTCGGGCATGGATGTGTGTGATGTCCTTAGGTTAGTTAGGTTTACGTAGTTCTAAGTTCTAGGGGACTGATGACCTCAGCAGTTGAGTCCCATAGTGCTCAGAGCCATTTGAACCATTTGAAGGACCGCGCGCCACCACAGAGCTCTCCATCCGTCTCTGTCTTCTGCTATCTGTCTCCAGTTTTCCGTGACGCCCAGCTGCAACAGGTCTTCTCTCACTCCATCGATCCACCTTTTTCTAGGTCTTCCCACTGGTCTGCTGCCTGACGGCATCCAGTCCATTGTGATTTTGGGCCATCTTGTTGCCTCCATTCTAACAACATGTCCAGCCCATTGCAGTCTATTGCTTCTCATCACTCCCAAGATGTTAGGCTCCTTGTACAGCTCTTCTAATTCAGTGTTATGGCGTCTTCTCCATTCTCCAGTAGCCTGATCTCTGACTGGTCCAAATATTTTCCTGAGGACTTTCCTTTCAAATGTTAGCAATCGCTTAAGGTCTTGTTTTCGAGTGCTCCAGGTTTGAGAACCATAAAGTACTACTGGCATTATTAATGTCTTATACAACCGTAGCTTTAGTTGTTGCGAGACACTTCTACATTTTAATATAGGGTCTATAGAGTGATAGTATCTGTTTCCCGCCTGCAGTCGTGCTTTTATCTCTGCATCAGTTGATGTTACTTCTGTAAAAAAATGATCCAAGGTATTTGAACTCTTTCACATGTTTATACCTGGTGTTGTTCACAATTAAATCTTGAGAGTTCTGGACCTTTCTTCCTATGGCCATATACTCTGTCTTTTCAGAGCTAATTTGTAGACCGATCCTAGTTGCCAATAACTCCAGGGTCTGGATACTTCTCTTCAGATCATCTTGTGTGCATGCTAATAGTGCAATGTCGTCTGCATAGGCCAGATATGTAATGTGTTCATTACCAATTTGAATGCCCTTGATGTTTTCTTTGTTGAAATCCCGCATTACCTTCTCAAGTGCCAGGTTGAAGAGGACAGGTGATAGCCCATCTCCTTGGCGTAATCCTGTTACGACTTGGAAGCTTTCTGTCATTTGATTGCCTACCTTAACCTTAAGTTTTGTGTCATTTAGGCATACCTCTACCAGTTTGACCAACTTCTTTGGTATACCAAACTCTGTCATAGTTCTAATCAGGCTAGGTCTATGTATACTGTTGTAAGCCTTCTTGAAGTCTACAAACAGGAGATGTATCTCTCGTCCGTATTCGTACATTTTTTCGCAGACCTGTTTTAGGACAAAAATTTGGTCCGTGGTTGATCGCCCTGCCTGGAAACCTCCTTGGTATTCTCCAATTATGTCTGTTGCTATAGGTTTTATTCGTTCTAATAGGCAGTTGGAGAAGATCTTATAACAGGTGTTGAGTAGCGCTATTCCCCTGTTTTGAAGAACATCCTGTACAATTCGAGCGAGTGATTGGGCCACCCAGATCGCTCTACGTCAGTCCCATGAAACATTATGGGACATAATCTAGAGGGCACAAATTCCTGCACCGGTTACAGTTTCGCAATTATCCAGGTCTGTAGAGGCAACATAGCTCTACATTTCTGCGGCAGATTTTCGACGACATACTGAGTCCGTGCCACGTCGAGTTGCTGGACTACACCGGGCGAAAGGAGGTCCGACACGATATTTCAAAATATCCCATGCCTTTGTCACTATCCGTAACAACTACAAGTAGTAAACGCACAATGTTAACAATGAAAATGATTTCCCAGTTTAACTCATTATCACAGTACCACAAACTTCTGTACCTTAGCCGTCAAATGTGGCTGAATATTGAAAAGATTAACACCATAATTCCTATAAAATAGACTTAGCCACTGTTTCTATGTTTCGATACAGTGTATCGATAGGTGGAACTGTTTGTTTCGGAACGGCTGTGATTCACTGTTTCCAAACAGTGGTGTTTCATTCCGCCTCCGTCTCGGATAACCGGACCAGATTCGATCTCGAGCCAGACACAGAAACTGAATCGTTGTTTCAAAATAAGGCTGTTTCAGTCCACCTGTGCTTGGAACGGACTAATTGTATCGAAACAGTGATGTTTCATTCCGCTCTGTGTCGGATGAGATTCGGGCTCGGCACAGGTACTGAAACTCAACGTACCACTTCGTGAAACACTTTCAAGAGTGTCGAAATCTTTTTGACAAGCAATAGCATGAAACTTAAGATATCCGAAAATAAAGCTTCGTTTCTAGCTGACTGTCCTATTCCGAAATGGCGTAACATCTGCTTTATAAACACTAACCAAACAATAAAACGCATACTATTCACATTCAAAATAATAAATATGTGAAAATCATTCAGTTAAATTAAACTTTTTTTGTAACATACGCTTCTCTGTTCATGTACAGTAATCATATTAAGAAACGCAAGTAAGCCAACAACATTTTGAATAAAGAAAGGCGTAGAGTGACCGTTATTAGACATATACATAAATTTGATGTAGGTATAATTGCAAGCAATCTGTTTGACATATCACTTATAGTTTAATGGTGAACGGGAAGGGCTGGGAAGCATGGTTCGAAACAGCTTGAAAGACAAAATTTTTTTCTGTTATATTTTGTTATTTATTCGAATTATTTGGCGTTATTTGTGAGTCACTGTGCCTATTATCCACAATGATTCCCTTTGTGTGCATGGAAATTAGCAGGATGGGTATATTACCCATACTAACGGAATGTGGGAATCCCAGTAGCATATCCGTTGTTTCTGCAGTTTGCTCCCACCTCCAGTTCCGTTCGTGGTGGTTCTTCTGTCTTCAGCTATGGCTGTCCTCAGCTAAGTGATAGTTTCATACTTGATAACAAAACACAAACTGTTTCACTGTTTCGAAACATACGTGTTTCAGTTTGCCCATCTCTACTGTACAACATATCTTTGCAAACTTGTGAAAAACTGAACTGTTTCACTGTTTCGAAACATACGTGTTTCAGTTTGCCCATCTCTACTGTACAACATATCTTTGCAAACTTGTGAAAAACTGCTACCAATTGTTGAGTATTGGAAAGAAGTACACTTACGAGATGTATGCAATACATTTTTATTTATATACGTCTGTCGTTCTTTCACCTGCACGAGAACTTCACCCACGGTGCTCCTGATAACATCGTCAAAACATACGTTAAAATCACTTAACTTTTATTCTATCATTTCCCCCGTGTCTTCTGCAGGGTGTTCCGAAACAGTCTAAAAAGCTTGTATCGGGTATGTTGTTCTGAGAAGTAATTTTTAAGAAAAACTTCGATAGTTTGCGCCGTTTCCGATTTAATTGCCGTTGAAGTTAGCCGACCAGATACCTGCGGGTGCAAATCAAATAGCCTATCAGAGACAAGTGTCGCCAGCCGTGTTCTCCGTTTGGTTCTCTCAAACGGAACAAATGTAGCTTAAATTTACCACTTCCAAAAGGCACATTTTAACCGGTAAGGAGCATTTGAACAAGTGGTAACTCACCAACCCAATGTCCAATACCACACATCAGCGCGTGCAAGAGCAAAACGACGTGACTGGCTAACTCTAATGCCAGTTACATTGGAAACGTCGCACAGTATCTAATTTTTTCTTAATTACTATTTCGCAGCACAAACTACCTTAAAAGGTTTTCAACAGTTTTTTATCACCCTTTATGGTATATGTCTCCCCACTGCCAGCCTTGTTAACGAAACACGTACCAACGAAATATAAAACCAGATACGATATTAAATTGAAAATTTCTTCGCAAACAGGACTCAACAAATCATTGACTCCACGTTACAAAATATGAATTAAAAGATTGCGTTTTAACTGTGACAGCAGCGTAACTGTGACAGCAGCGTAACTGTGACAGCAGCGTAACTGTGACAGCAGCGTAACTGTGACAGCAGCATAACTGTTCGCGACACACAGGGTATTTGATTCAAGCTGTACACCTCAAAAATTCCCAGGACCAATAAAGGTATAGTAACTCTGTTTTCACCCAGTTAATCGAAATAGCACCTGCATTAAATTACTTTTAGTCTACTGTCGTACAAATACTAATTACAGACATGTCGGTATCAGATTTGGTTTTCCAAATGAACGTGTAACAACAGTTCCTACTGTTAGTGTAGTCAATTTGAATGAAGCGAAATTAGGGCTGTTTCACTCACCAAAATCCAGTACGTTCTGTTGGAGAAATTATAGTATTTAAAAATTGGTATGGGTCACGCAAGCTTTATGTAGTTCAGTGAGGGTAATTACAAGTTCTATTTCGCGGGTGGAAGAACAAAACTATTCATTTCCTCTCCACCCATCATTTTAACCAGTATCGCGGTGATGCAGGACGCATCGCTCTTCTTTATTCGGATATGAAATCACGTATTTCCACATTGCACAGCAACCAGTCTGTTGGAAGATAGTAACAAATTTTAGAAACAGCTGAGCAATACAGGGTGTCCGAAAAGTCTTTCCCTGATTGCATAAATTGATAACTCAGGCTAGAAGTAAGATACAAATATGAAACTTGTGTCGAATTGTTTACAACTATCAAAGTTTTTTTTCTGTTTTAAGTTCGCAGTACGTAAGTAGTGGATGAGGTGCAGTTCCCAAGAAGCCACGTTAACCAATCAGGAGAAGGCACAGTGTGTCCTGTGGTACCATGAGACACGATCACCAACCACAGTGCAGAGACACTTCCAGACAACATTTGGAAGGAATCCACCTGATGTCAAGAGCATTAAACCCTGGTATGAGAAGTCCAAGAACACAGGATCGGTTGCTGACCTTCCGAGGTGTGGTCGACCAAGAACCTCAGCAGACAGGGTGGAAGCAGTAAGGCAGTCTTTTCTGCGAAGTCCGAAGAAATTACAGATGCCAAAAAGCTCTCTCCATAACATTTTACACAAACGCTTATTGTTTCGTGCAAACAAAGTGCAAATCTTTCAGGCCTTGTTGCCCAATGACAGTACACGTCGATATGACTTTGCGGTCGAAATGCTATCACGTATTGAGGACGATGATGGTTATCTCAGACGAATTGCCTTTTCCGACGAAGCGACCTTTTTTGTGAGTGGAGTAGTGAATCGCCATAATGTGCGCATTTGGGGTTCACAACCCCTTGGCGAGGTCACGGAGTGCACCAGAGGCAGTCCAAAGGTGAATGTTTGGTGTGCGTTATTGCACGATCGAATTATCGGACCATTCTTCTTCGCTGAGGTTACCATCACGTCTGCAGTGTATCTGCACATGTTGCAACTGTATGCTGTTCCTCAGCTGCTTCAGTATCACCCCGATGTCTTGTTTCAGCAAGACGGTGCACCGCCTCATTGGGGTTTGGACGTCCGTGCCTATTCCGGTATGACCTTTCCTGGGCGATGGATTGGTCGTGATGGGCCAACGGTTTGGTCTCCACGCTCTCCTGACACAACCCTATTAGACTTCTTTCTATGGGGTTATGTCAAGGACGAGGTTTACCGAACAAGTGTACCAGATCTTGAAACCCTGCAGTAACGGATAACCACAGTCGTTGAATCGATCCCTCCAGTGATGTTGGCTAATGCGTGGACGGAAGCTGAATATCGCCTTGATGTGCTACGTGCTACCAAGGGTGCTCATGTGGAAGTTTACAGATGTATGAAAAAAACTTTGATAGTTTGTAAACAATTAGACACCAGTTTCATATTTGTATCTTACTTCTAGCCTGAGTTATCAATTTATGTAATCATGGAAAGACTTTTCGGACACCCTGTATTTTCATTGGTTTAATGAGTTGCAGCTCCCTTTAGTTGTGGGTAAACGTAAGAGAATGCCTGTAACAAAAAGAGAGAACCCCGTAGTATCTTATTACAAGAAGCTGGCGAAGAGTTTGAGCACGTCTCGACGTGTAACAAATTATGGGTAACAGTAAACTACTTCCTTTTCTGCCATATTCCTGACCTTACCCCGTGCCTTCATGGGGTCGGCGTGTTATGCTGTGACTATGTTAGTGATAGGGGGTAGCCGGATGTCGACAGGATGCCCTTCCTCTTGCCATCCCATGTCCTCCCCATTCCCCATATCCCGGGTCGGAATTTATGCACCCCCTTTGTCTGCGTCTAGTGTTATCCCGTGTGGGAGCCCTTACGACAGTTCTGAGAGTCGTGTAACTGAGGCGGAACGAGTGGGTACCAGCCCGTTATTCACCTAGTCTGATGTGGGAAACCGCCTGAAAACCACATGCAGGCTGACGAACAAACCGACTCTCGTCGTTAATTCACCGGGCGGATCTGATGCGGGACCGGCGCGAATCCCCGAATCCCGAAAGTGGCGTGCTAACGCGCGCTGCTATCCGGGTGGGTCCGATATGAAATGTGACGATCACGGAAAAATCAGTATTAGGGAAGGCGAATGTAAGGCTTAGTCGGAAGGATTCAGGAAAAATGCGGCGTGTGTATAGGAACAGCACACATGATGCTGTCATATATAATTTTGGTATCTGAATCGATTGTGAGCGAGCAGCGATGTTGTAAGCCGTATCGCAGAATCTTTGAGCTGGAAGAGGGCGCAGTGGCGCAGACAATGTTTAGCTTTAGAGGAACAGGGTCGAAGTTCAGGTGTGTTAAGAGTTAGGTTGATAATGTTAACCTGTGTTAGTGACGAATCTATGGCAATATCATGATTCACATTTAAAGTCTCAGTTTATCATTTTGTGAAACTGATTTGTGAAGGAAAACATCGAATGGAATGTCAGGTAAATACAATAATGTTATTTCTTTCACTATTGTTGTGCCATCGAACGTACTTAGTTATTATAGTGAAAGTTGTTAGATTTGAGAGATAGGAGAGAGTACTGTTAGGATGTTGAGTTCATTAAATTTAAAATCTGCCTTGTACACGTTTTTTCAATATAAAAAAACCAGTGTTGTCATTTATGCACATCTCATTTTCTTACCAACCTTCCTCTTACAATTCTTTTTAATGGATGATCCAACCAAGTATGTTAGATTTGCAATTAACAGAGAACTCATTGAACCTCTCTAGTGTCGCTGAGAAGATATAGTAATTTGCAGCTTTAGCGTAGCGGCGCGCAACACAGAGCAGCACTGCAACGCGTTATCCAGATTTGCGCAGAACAGAGGAGAGATTACGGTTTTTTGAATTTATTCAATCAGGGCCAGCTTACGTTATTCAGAGACAGTTTTTGTGATCAAATTTTGCAAAGCCAATTACTCTTGGTTTCATGTTCAAGTTAATTATTCAGGCAGTTTATACTGTTCAAAATTCTTGCAGTCAGATTGCCGACTTTTACAGTATGAAACACTTCCCTTTTCATCACGACAATTAATTGCTGTTACACTGCAGCTTTGCTTGTACAATACGCCAGTTTATTTATTATCACAGCTCAGGCTTACAGTCAGAAACAGAGTACTTCAGGCTATAATTTTATTTATTTATATAACGTTCAATGCTAATACGACCAATTCTTGAATACTGTTCAAGTATTTAGAAAACACGACAACAGACAAAAGGATTTTATGAAGAGCTTCTAGGACAGTCACAGGTCTTATAGCCCCTACGAAAGTATGACAGAAATGCTCGGAAAAATAAGAAGAGAACCTGTGGAAGAAAGACGAAGTCTTCATGCGAAAATTTAGAGAACATGTATTCGAACGTGTTGTGCGACAATTATGCAGGCACTACCCTATAGCCGGCCACGGTGGTCTAGCGGTTCTAGGCGCTCAGTCCGGAGCCGCGCGACTGCTACGGTCGCAGGTTCGAATCCTGCCTCGGGCATGGATGTGTGTGATGTCCTTAGGTTAGTTAGGTTTAAGTAGTTCTAAGTTCTAGAGGACTGATGACCATAGATGTTAAGTCCCATAGTGCTCAGAGCCATTTGAACCACTACCCTATGTCTTGCGTGAGGATGAAGAAAAAATAGTTAACACAGGTTGAGTCATTCTCAAGAAGACAGTCCATAGAGTGACGGGTCACGTGTTGAACATTATACTGTTGAAAAATGGCACTACCATACTGTCATATGGGAGGTAATAAATGGCGATGCAGAGTATCTGTGACGTACCGTTCTGCAGTCAGAGTTCCCTCAGTCACAGCCATGACTTGAAATCATACACGATGGCTCCCATACCGCAACGCCAGGAGTAATGGCGCTGTGCATCTTTTGGATGGCTCAAATGGCTCTGATCATTATGGGACTCAACATCTGAGGTCGTCAGTCTCTTAGAACTACCTAAACCTAACTAAACTAAGGAATCACACACATCGATGCCCGAGGTAGGATTCGAACTGCGACCGTAGCAACAGCGCGGTTCCGGACTGAAGCGCCTAGAACCGCTCGGCTCCAGCGGCCGAACAGAGCTGGTCTTATAGACAGTGTTGGTATATAGACAGGGATTAGTGATACTGATGATATAGGGACAGGTGTTACCGAACTTAACAAATCGATGAAGAAAGCTAGAAGGGCTTTTATGCTGGGGAGAGCAGATATGCAGCTGTCAGAATCTTACGTAGGCAATGAGTGGACGTCATTTAGTTCAAACATGGTGAATGTAGAGGAGTTAAGGGCAAAGACTAGACTCACGGTAAATCACCCTGTGGAGAAGGTTAAGTCGAATAAGTGGGTTGAGGACGGGAAAGGTCGACTGGTCTGGTGCAGCTCTCCAAGCTAATCTATTCTGTGCAAGCCTCTTCATCTCCGAGTAACTACTGCAAACTACATCCCTCTGAATCTGCTAAATGTATTCATCTCTTAGTCTCCCTCTATGGTTTTTATCCTCCACGCTGCCCTCCAATACTAAACTGGTGATCCCTTGATGCCTCAGAATGTGTCCTACCAACCGATCTCTTCTTCTAGTCAAGCTGTGCCACAAATTGCTCTTCTCCCCAATTCTATTCAGTACTTCCTTATTAGTTACGTGAGCTACCCACCTGATTTTCAGAATTTTTCTGTAGCACCACATTTCGAAAGTTTCTATTCTTATCTAAACGGTTTATCGTCCATGTCTCACTTCCATACATAGCTACACTCCATACAAATACCTTCAGAAAGGACTCCCTGACACTTTAATCTGTACTCTACGTTAACAAATTTTTCAGAAATGCATTTTATATCCTCCCTACTTCGACCATCATCAGTTATTTTGCTTCCCAAATAGCAAAACTCGTTTACTAGTTTAAATGTATCATTTCCTAATCTAATTCTCCAGCATCACCTGATTTAATCGACTACATCCCCTTAAAAATTACCCGCTTAAAAAGTCTTCAAGGAGGAGGATCGTACAGACATACATCCGTTTGACCGTCACTCTGGCTCCTGTACGGAGGGCATAGAAATAGGCACCCCTGGCCTACAAAAACAACAGAAAGAACTGAAAACAAGTAGGTCGCCAGGTCCGGAGGGAACCCCAGTTCGGCTCAGCAGAGAGTATTCTACGCCTGTGGTACCTTATTTAGCTTGCATTAGTCGCGAATATCCCGACCAGCACAAACTCCCAGGCAATTGAAAAAAAAGGGGTAGGTGGCTCCAGTGAGTAAGAAAGGACCCGCACAATTACAGACCATATCTGTAACATTGCTTTGCTGCAGAATTATTGAACTTTTGTGGGCTAGGATGTAATACGCAGAGTGATTCACGAAGACATGCAAGTATCTTAATATGTTATCCTACAAGTAAAACTAAAGACAAAAGTTCACACACACACACATATAGGTCGGTAAATGTTTAGTTACGGTGTTACGGCTAATAAAAGATTTTGCCTGAAATTTAAGAATTTCGGTAATATGAAGCCGTCGCAAAAGTGTAAGAGGTTCAAGTAAAGCACGATTTACATTTATTTTGTTCTTATTGGTCTGGTGAATGTAATAAAACACATCCCAGACGTGTATCTGCAGTAGTTTTTCGGGACAGCGATTTTCAGGAGGAGTCGGACAGTATAATACTTCCCCCCCCTCCACACACACACACACACACACACACACACACACACACACACACACATATATATATATATATATCTCGCGTACTGACCACGAGGAGAAAATTCGAGAAATTAGAGCCAATACAGAGGCTTACTGGCAAAGGTTCTTCCCACGAACCATTCGCGAGTGGAACAGGGTTGGAGGGATCAGATAGTGGTACCGAAAGTACCCTCCACCACACATCATTTGTTGGCTTGCGGAGTATGACGTAGAGGGAGATGTAATGTCATAAGATGCCCTCCGCCATCTACCGTATTGTGGTTTGCGTAGTATGTATGTACATGTTGATTTAGGTGTGGAGATCTGTGGATGACATTTACCAGAAGAAGGGACAAGTAATAAGGACAGACAGGTAGCTGGAAGGAGCAGTAGTGGGTAAGTGATACTAGGGCGGGGAAAGGCTGGAGTATGGAAAATAAATTATAGAGGATGTTGTGTGTAGTGCTTGCGTGGTGATGAGATGATTGGCACAAGACAGGAAATGTTGGAAGACACTACGAAAGCAGATGACTTAACAAGAAAAACGTAACCAGTAAAGTCAACTCGCTGTATGTGAGGTTTCCAAACAAAGCTGGACCAGTAGCCAGCTGGACCGCTTTATGCGTGAGACACGAGGAAGACTTTTAAACACAGGTGCTGGGGGGACGGTGTGGACAGAGCAAACCTGTGACGTCAGAGGGGAGCACGCGGCGGGCGCCCGGCCGCTAATGTGGTTATGGAGCGGTTAGAGCCGAGCAGACGTCCGCGTCATTGCTGCTAACAGATGCCGCAAACATCGTCCTGTCTCTGGCGGACCACGGTCGGCAGCCGCGCTCCACACTCAGTATCAGTCCATCCGTCACCGCTCCGATTCTCCGTGCCGTCTACGTCTGCATCTCTACTGTGGCCGACGTCGACCGACCCGTCAGTCTCACCTCCATGTTCAACAACCGATCCCAACCCAAATTTTCCCCAACACCTAGAACTGATCATACACTACTGGCTATTAAAATTGCTGCACCAAGAAGAAATGCAGATGATAAACGGGTATTCAAAATGGTTCAAATGGCTCTGAGCACTAAGGGACTTAACATCTATGGTCATCAGTCCCCTAGAACTTAGAACTACTTAAACCTAACTAATCTAAGGACAGCACACAACACCCAGCCATCACGAGGCAGAGAAAATCCCTGACCCCGCCGGGAATCGAACCCGGGAACCCGGGCGTGGGAAGCGAGAACGCTACCGCACGACCACGAGATGCGGGCTAAACGGGTATTCATTGGACAAATATATTATACTAGAACTGACATGTGATTACATTTTCACACAATTTGGGTGCATAGATCCTGAGAAATCAGTACCCAGATCAACCACCTCTGGCTGTAATAACGGCCTTGATACGCCTGGGCATTGAGTCAAACAGAGCTTGGATGGCGTGTACAGGTACATCTACCCATGCAGCATCAACACGATACCACAGTTCACCAAGAGTACTGACCGGCGTACTGTGACGATAGTTGCTCGGCCACCATTGACCAGACGTTTTCAAATGGTGAGAGATCTGGAGAATGTGCTGGCCAGGGCAGCAGTCGAACATTTGCTGTATCCAGAAAGGCCCGTACAGGGCCTGCAACATGCGGTCGTGCATTACCCTACTGAAATGTAGGATTTCGCAGGGATCGAATGAAGGGTAGAGCCACGGGTCGTAACACATCTGAAATGTAACGTCCACTATTCAAAGTGCCGTCAATGCGAGCAAGAGGTGACCGAGACGTGTAACCAATGGCACCAGATACCATTACGCCAGTATGGCGATGACGAATACACGCTTCCAATGTGCGTTCACCGCGATGTCGCCAAACACGGATGCGACGATCATGATGTTGTAAACAGAAACTGGATTCATCCGAAAAATGACGTTTTGCCATTCGTGCACCCTGGTTCGTCGTTGAGTACAGTCCGCATCTCGTGGTCGTGCGGTAGCGTTCTCGCTTCCCACGCCCGGGTTCCCGGGTTCGATTCCCGGCGGGGTCAGGGATTTTCTCTGCCTCGTGATGACTGGGTGTTGTGTGCTGTCCTTAGGTTAGGTTTAAGTAGTTCTAAGTTCTAGGGGACTGATGACCATAGATGTTAAGTCCCTTAGTGCTCAGAGCCATTTGAACCGTTGAGTACACCATCGGAGGCGCTCGTGGCTGTGATACAGCGTCAAGGGTAACCGCAGCCACGATCTCCGAGGTGATAGTCCATGCTGGTGCAAACGTCGTCGAACTGTTCGTGCAGATAGTTGTTGTCTTGCAAACGTCCCCATCTGTTGAGTCAGGGATCGAGACGTGGCTGCACGATCCGTTACAGCCATGCGGATAAGATGCCTGTCATCTCGACTGCTAGTGATACGAGGCCGTTGGGATCCAGCACGGCGTTCCGTATTACCCTCCTGCACCCACCGATTCCATATTCTGCTAACAGTCATTGGATCTCGACCAACGCGAGCAGCAATGTCGCGATACGATAAACCGCAATCGCGATAGGCTACATTCCGACCTTTATTCAAGTCGGAAACGTTATGGTACGCATTTCTCCTCCTTACACGAGGCATCACAACAACGTTTCACCAGGCAACGCCGGTCAAGTGCTGTTTGTGTATGAGAAATCGGTTGGAAACTTTCCTCATGCCATCACGTTGTAGGTGTCGCCACCGGCGCCAACCTTGTGTGAATGCTCTGAAAAGCTATAACATTTGAGTATCACAGCATCTTCTTCCTGTCGGTTAAATTTCGCGTCTGTAGCGCGTCATCTTCGTGGTGTAGCAATTTTAATGGCCAGTAGTGTACTACCAGTGTGGATTTCATCCCGACTCTTCGTGGCCAGCCGGCCGTGGCGGCCGAGCGGTTCTAGGCGCTACAGTCTGGAACAGCGCGACCGCTACGGTCGCAGGTTCAAATCCTGCCTCGGGCATGGATGTGTGTGATGTCCTTAGGTTAGTTAGGTTTAAGTAGTTCTAAGTTCCAGGGGACTGATGACCTCAGAAGTTAAGTCCCATAGTGCTCAGAGCCATTTATTTATCTTCGTGAACAACTTAGCAAATTCCATTATTTTTGTATTCCTAGATTTTGTTAAAGTCCACGACCGTGAATGGTTGTTTCATTGAAGAAGATCGTATTGCGCTAACCAAATCGTCGCATGAACCTCGAAACGACAGATAACGAAATACGTTATTACTGGAGTGAAAGTCAACTGAAATCGCTCTACAGAGTTAAGGTCATTCAACTTTATAGCAGTTATTTGCGATTCTGTGTAGAGTACACGAAAGAAATCGGTCGTCTTCTAGCTCCGTGTACCGAAGATGATCTGGAGAAAAGCGTAGGTCATTCCCATTTTGAAGAATGGTGCTCGAATAGACGCTCAAAACTACAGCCTATATGTGTAACATCAGTCTGTTGTAGAATTTTGGAACATGTTTTATGTTCGCGTATTATGCCACTGCTGGACACGGAGATCTCCTATGTACTACGAATCAACAGGGTCCGCCAACGTAGTTGAGTGGTCAATGAGGGTGCCAAGCTGAGAAACTGGTACTGCGAGACATCTTTCCTTGGTGTGAGGGCTGATACGGGGTGCAGTCGGCCTCCTGAGGTCAGCTTGAAAGCGACTCCACTAATTACTGGTGGTTCCAAGCTCAAGAAACCCGACAACGCCCGGGAGAGTGATGTGCTGACCACAGCCCCTCCATAGTGCACCCAGTGACGCTATTGGAGGAGGATGACACGGTGCTCGGTCGGACGCGATTTATCAGCTCAGAGCCGGCAAGTAGAGCCTCATATTTTTTTTACGAATCAACACGGATTCGTCACACGACGATCGTGTGAAACCCAGGTCACTCTGTCTGTCCACGAGGCCCAGATAACTGTGGATACCAGCGCCTGGGTCGATAATGTGTTACTTGTCCTCCGGAAGGCACTGGATCCAATTTTGCACTCCCATCTAGTGCACGAAAGACATAGCACGAAATATCAAAGCAGATGTGTGATTAGATTGAAGAGTTCCCAGAAAAGAAACACAGTATGCCATTCTTGATGATGACTAATCTTCAGACGTTAATGTAACTTGGGACGTACTGCAAGGGAGCGTTATACGACCACTATGCAGGGTGATTCGTGATGATGTTACAAACTTTCAGGGACTATTGAGAAGTGGAAATTTGAGGTAACAGGCACTGGTCTGGAAACAACCGAGTCGAAATTTAAAAAAGAAAATCGTTCTAATAAAACTGAAAGCGGACCTCTTCTACTGCAAGCGGTTTCCTTTCTTTATTTTCACATAAGTGAGTATGAACCAAAACAAGAAAGGAAAGTAAGTAAACATTGCCTCTAAAATTCCGAACATAAGATCTGTGAGCATTTATTCATGTTTACTACTGTGAAACACATCTCTTCTATTGGATAAGTGCTCACAGCTCTTGAAGTATCCGTTTTAGGTCGTATAATTACTAAAAAAAATTTCTCCTTTTTGTCCGTACTGTCTCCTCTAAAAATATGGAAAGCAAAAAGATTGCAGTAGAAGAGGTCCACTGTCAGAGTTATCAGAAGTACTTTCGTTTGTACCTTTCGACTCGATCGTTTCCGGACCAGCCTCTGTTACCTTATATTTGTACATTTACCCTTCTCCAGCACCCCTGTAAGTTCGCAGCAGCATCACGGAATCATCCAGTGTATAAATGACATGGGACAGATGAAGTCGTAAGATCAGGCTTTTTGTCAGGTGACGCTGTTAGATAAGTCGCAATACTAGAAATTTATGGCGAAATGCAGGAAGAGCTGCAGCGTATCGACGCTTGGTGTAGGGATAAGCAACTGACTTTCAGAATAAACAAACGCAACGTCATCGCGTCGTCGTCGTCGTCGTCGTCGTCGTCGTCCGAACACAGATTTGATGCAGCTCCTCATACCTCTCTGCACTGTGAAAGCCTCTCCATATCCGGATAATTACTGCAACTTAATCCTTTTGAATCTATTTAAAGCACTCATCTCTTGGTCTCTACGATTTTTACCCTCCCTCCCTCGATGCTCCAGAATGTATCCTACTAACCGATACCTTCTTCTAGTCAAGTTGTGCCACAAATCCCTCTTCTCCCCAATTCTATTCAGTACCTTCTCATTACTTACGTGATCTTTCCACCTAACCTTCAGCATTCAACTCTAGCACCACACTTCGAAAGCTTCTATTCTCTTCTTGTCTAAACTATTTATCGTCCATGTTCCACTTCCATACACGGCTACACTCCATGTAAATAATGTCAGAAACGACTCCCTGACACTTGAATCTATACTGGATGTTAACAAATTTCTCTTATTCAGTAATGCTTTCCTTGTCATGTCCAGTCTACGTTTTATATTCTCTCTACTTCGACAGTCATAAGTTATTTTCCTTCCAAAATAGCGAAATTCATTTACTGCTTTACGTGTCTCGCTTCCTAATTTAATTCCCTCAGTATCACCTGATTTAATTCGACTACATTCCATTATCCTCGTTTTGCTTATGTTGATGTTCATCTTATACCCTCCTTTCAAGGCACTGTCCATTTCCGGTCAACTGCTCTTCCAGGTCCTTAGCTGTCTCTGACAGAATTGCTTACAATGTCATCGGCAGACCTCCAAGTTTTTGTTTCTTCTCCATGGATTTTAATTCCTACTCCAAATATTTCTTTTGCTTCCTTTAGTGCTTGCTCAGTATACAGATTGAATAACATCGGGGATAGCCTGCAACCCTGACTTACTGCCTTCTCAACCACTGCTTCCCTTTCCTGCCTCGCGACTCTTGTACCTGCCATCTGTGCAGATTGTAAATAGCCTTTCGCTCCTTAATTTTACCCCTGCCACCTTTAGAGTCTGAAAGAGTATTTCAGTCAACATTGTTAAAAGCTATCTGTAAGTCTACAAATGCTATAAACGCATGTTTGCCTTTCCTTGATCTATCTTCTACGAAATGTCGTAGGGTCAGTTTTGCTACGGGTATTCCTACATTTCTCCGCAATCCCCGAGGCAAGTTTCAACCTGTTTTTTCACTGCTCTGGAATGAAGAGGCAAGAAGGTCCATTATTGCACCATTAGAATATTGTAGAACAGTCTCAGGAAAGAGTCACTTTCTTGAAATATCTTGGAGTACACATACGGAGCGATTTAAAATGGAACGGTCACATAAAACTAACCACGGAAGGCATTTGCCATATTCTCATCGAAAGAATACTTAGGAAACGTAGTACATCTTCTAAGGAGGTAGCTTAGACTGCCATCGATCAATACTTGTGTATCGCTAGTCAATCTGGGATAGGTACCACATAAGACTGACAGAGGAAAGAGAAGCTCCAGCACTTTTCGTCACAGTTTCACTTAGTAAGCGCGAAGACATCACGGAGATGCTCAGACGACTGCAGCGGAAGACGCTGAAAGAGGCGTTCTGCATCACGGTTTGGTAACCTGTTGAAGTTCCGAGAGCGTGCGTTCCTAGAAGAGTCCTACGTTTATCTCGTTGAAAGACACGAACATAAAACTAAAGAGGTTCGAACCCGCACGGTGGACTGATAGCAATCGTTTCTCGCGCGGACCTCTCGCTAGTGGAACTGGAAAGGGGGAAGTGATGTTGATACAGAAAGTACCCTCCGCCAAATACCATAAGGTGGCTTGTGGAGTATACAGGTAGTTGTAGTAATGTAGCGCATTCTGAAGCTCTATATTTTTTTTAAAATCCGGGTAACTATACCTGACTTACTGAATGTTTATCAGATCGTTAGTGAACTGTCTCCAGCCCGCATCTCGTGGTCGTGCGGTAGCGTTCTCGCTTCCCACGCCCGGGTTCCCGGGTTCGATTCCCGGCGGGGTCAGGGATTTTCTCTGCCTCGTGATGGCTGGGTGTTGTGTGCTGTCCTTAGGTTAGTTAGGTTTAAGTAGTTCTAAGTTCTAGGGGACTTATGACCACAGCAGTTGAGTTCCATAGTGCTCAGAGCCATTTGAACCATTTTTTTTGAACTGTCTCCAATATCCCTATCTTCTATTCTAGCCTAGTTCTGAGCTCAAAAAATGAGACAACGAAACTACCTCCTTCATCCTTCACGTCAACCAGCAGGCATTCCGAAAACATCGGGCATACGAAACTACTGATACTTTTCTCACACAACAACCTGAACCACGAATCAGGATCAGATACAGGCAGTATTTCTTGACTTCCTCTCCTGTGCCAACCACTTCATCTCAGAGTAGCATTTGCAACCAATGTCCTCAGTTAGTTACTCGATGCACTCCGTTCTCTGTCTTCCCCTACAGTTTTTACCCTCTACAGCTCCCGCTAATACTGTGATGTCTTAACAGATGTCCTACTATCCTGTCCCTTCTTCTTGTGTTTTCCTCAAGTTCTTTTCTTCGCTGATGCTGCAGGGAACCTCTTCATTTTTCACCTTATCAGTCCACCTAATCTTCAACATTCGCTTGTAGTACCACATCTCAAATGCTTCGATTTTCTTCTGTTCCGGTTTTCTCAGAGCCCATGTTTCATTGCCATACTACGCTGTGCTCCAAACGTACGTTCTCAGATATTTCTTCCTCAAATTAAGGCCTATGTATGTTACTAGTAGACTTCTATTGGCCAGGAATGCCCTTTTTGCCACTGCTAGTCTGCCTTTGATTCCCTCCTTGCTCCGTCTGTCATTGGTTTTTTTTCTGCATAGGTAGCAGAACTGCTTAACTTCATCTACACTCAAATGGAAATGGAAAAAAGAACACATTGACACCGGTGTGTCAGACCCACCATACTTGCTCCGGACACTGCGAGACGGCTGTACAAGCAATGATCACACGCACGGCACAGCGGACACACCAGGAACCGCGGTGTTGGCCGTCGAATGGCGCTAGCTGCGCAGCATTTGTGCACCGCCGCCGTCAGTGTCAGCCAGTTTGCCGTGGCATACGGAGCTCCATCGCAGTCTTTAACACTGGTAGCATGCCGCGACAGCGTGGACGTGAACCGTATGTGCAGTTGACGGACTTTGAGCGAGGGCGTACAGTGGGCATGCGGGAGGCCGGGTGGACGTACCATCGAATTGCTCAACACGTGGAGCGTGAGGTCTCCACAGTACATCGATGTTGTCGCCAGTGGTCGGCGGAAGGTGCACGTGCCCGTCGACCTGGGACCGGACCGCAGCGACGCACGGATGCACGCCAAGACCGTAGGATCCTACGCAGTGCCGTAGGGGACCGCACCGCCACTTCCCAGCAAATTAGGGACACTATTGCTCCTGGGGTATCGGCGAGGACCATTCGCAACCGTCTCCATGAAGCTGGGCTACGGTCCCGCACACCGTTAGGCCGTCTTCCGCTCACGCCTCAACATCGTGCAGCCCGCCTCCAGTGGTGTCGCGACAGGCGTGAATGGAGGGACGAATGGAGACGTGTCGTCTTCAGCGATGAGAGTCGCTTCTGCCTTGGTGCCAATGATGGTCGTATGCGTGTTTGGCGCCGTGCAGGTGAGCGCCACAATCAGGACTGCATACGACCGAGGCACACAGGGCCAACACCCGGCATCATGGTGTGGGGAGCGATCTCCTACACTGGCCGTACACCACTGGTGATCGTCGAGGGGACACTGAATAGTGCACGGTACATCCAAACCGTCATCGAACCCATCGTTCTACCATTCCTAGACCGGCAAGGGAACTTGCTGTTCCAACAGGACAATGCACGTCCGCACGTATCCCGTGCCACCCAACGTGCTCTAGAAGGTGTAAGTCAACTACCCTGGCCAGCAAGATCTCCGGATCTGTCCCCCATTGAGCATGTTTGGGACTGGATGAAGCGTCGTCTCACGCGGTCTGCACGTCCAGCACGAACGCTGGTCCAACTGAGGCGCCAGGTGGAAATGGCATGGCAAGCCGTTCCACAGGACTACATCCAGCATCTCTACGATCGTCTTCATGGGAGAATAGCAGCCTGCATTGCTGCGAAAGGTGGATATACACTGTACTAGTGCCGACATTGTGCATGCTCTGTTGCGTGTGTCTATGTGCCTGTGGTTCTGTCAGTGTGATCATGTGATGTATCTGACCCCAGGAATGTGTCAATAAAGTTTCCCCTTCCTGGGACAATGAATTCACGGTGTTCTTATTTCAATTTCCAGGAGTGTATTTCGTGAGCATCAATCCTGATATTAAGTTTCTCGCTGTTCTCATTTGTGCTACTTCTCATTACTTTGGGTTTTCTTCGATTTACTCTCAATCTATATTCTGTACTCATTAGATTGTTCATTCCATTCAGCATATGATGTTATTTTTGTTCACTTTCATGCAGGATAGCAGTGTCATCAGCGAATGGTATCACTGATATCCTTCCACCTTGAATTTTAATTCCACTCATGAACCTTTCTTTTATTTCCATCATTGTTTCTTCGATGTACAGATTAAATAGTAGGGGAGAAAGACTACATTTCTGTCTTACACCCTTTTTAATCCGGGCACCTCCTTCTTGGCCATCCACTCTTATTATTCCCTCTTGGCTCTTGTACAAATTGTATATTACCCGTCTCTCCCTATAGATTACCAGTATTTTTCTCAGAATTTCGAACATCTTGCACCATTGCAAATTGTCCAATGCTTTTTCCATGTCGACAAATCCTATGAACGTGTCTAGATTTTTCTTTAGCCTTTCTTCCATTATCAACCGCAACATCAGAATTGCCACTCGGGTGCCTTTATCTGTTCTAAAGCCAAACTGATCGTCGTCTGGCACATCCTCAATTTTCTTTTCCGTTCTTCTGTATATTATTCTTGTCAGCAACTTGGATGTATGAGCTGTTAAGCTTATTGTGCGATAATTCTCGCACTTGTCAGCTCTTGCAGTCTTCGGAATTGTGTGGATGATATTTTTCTGTAAGTCAGATGGTATATCGCCAACGTGAATAGTCGTTTGTTGCCACTTCCCCCAAAGATTGTAGAAATTCTAATGGAATGTTATCCATCCCTTCCGCCTTATTTGACCTTAAGTCCTCCAAAGCTCTCCTAAATTACGATTCTAATACTGGATCGCCTGTCTCTTGTTACTTCTAATACCTCAGACAAATCTGACCCGTCATAGAGGCCTTCAATGTACTCTTTGCACCTACCCGCTCTTTTCCCCGCATTTAACACTGGAATTCCCGTTGTACTCTTAATGTTACCACCCTTGCTTGTAATGTCACCGAAGGTTGTTTTGACTTTCCTATATGCTGAGTCAGTCCTTCCGACAATGTATATCACATGGGATATCAAACTACACTTGCGCCTGGCTAGAGGACTTCTTGGTAGGGTGGGTGCAACATGTTGTGCATATGTTATACTGATAATAAGGCTGCATTAGTAACAGAGTTTCTGCAGATGATGGAGATACCTATAATGAAGTACTGTCTGCAAACATCGGCGCAGATATTCAGATCTTGATAAGATTTCAAAGCGGTACAAACATCATGCAGAAAGCGAAGGATGTGATATCAGAATGAACTTTCACTCTGCAGCGGAGTGTGCGCTAATATGAATCTTCGTGACGGATTAAAACTATGACGGACTGGGAACTCGAACCCAGGATCTTTAGCTTTCACAGACTAGTATTCTATTAGCTGAGCTATCCAAGCACGAGAACCTGCGAAACTTGCGGCTGTGGCTAAGCAATGTCTGCGCGCTACCCTTTCTCCCAGGTGTGCTAGTTTCCCAAGTTTCGCAGGAGAACTTCTGTGAAGTTTGGAAGGTAGGAGATCAGGTACTGGCAGAGTAGAGCTGTAAGGACGCGTCGTGAGTCGTGCTGGTGTAGCTCCGTTGGTAGAGCACTTGACTGCGAAAGGCAAAGGTCTTAGTTCGAATTCCGGTACGGCACACTGTCTTAATCTGCCAGCAAGTTTCAAAGGGGGCTGTTTATTCGAGACGGTGCACCTTCTTTATTACTATGTTTCGTACGAAAGCAGCTAAGACTAAGGTTTCACGACGGAAATCTAGAAGGTCCAGGAGCATGGTCTCACCGTTCGCCTCACATTAATTCCTTGGATTCCTGGCTATAGGGACGTGTAAAGGCATAGGTGTGTTTTATGGAGAACGTGGACGCGTTACGGAAGCGTGTATAAAATGCATGTATCCAAATCAGAGAAAAGCCCCGTGTGTTTCGAAGTGTTCGTGATTCACCCAGCACGCTGAAGACTGTTCGAGAATAAGAGGTAACCAAGTCAGATCAGTTCAAAAAATTTCGGAACATTCGTAATTTCGCGCCAACGGTGCGTTGGAGCGAAATACGGTTGGCATCTCTGCACACGCCTGTCTTTAACGTGTAACTGCGGGAAGTTTCATTATTGTACACTATGTTATCAAAAGTATCCGGACACCCCCAAAAACATACGTTTTTCACATTAGGTGCGTTGTTCTGGCACCTACTGCATATTAGCGGTGTCAGTAGTCATTAGACATCGTGAGAGAGTAGAATGGGGCGCTCCGCGGAGTGGACTTTAACGTGGTCAGGTGATTGGGAGTCATACGTCTGTACGAGAGATTTCCACACTCTTAAACATCCATAGGTCCACTGTTTCCGATGTGATAGTGAAGTGGAAATGTGAAGGGACACGTACAGCACAAAAGCATACAGGCTGATCTCGTCTGTTGACTGACAGAGACTGCCGACAGTTGAAGAGGGTCGTAACGTGTTATAGGCAGACATCTATCGAGACCATCACACAGGAATTCCAGACTGCATCAGGATCCACTGCAAGTACTATGAAAGTTAGGCGGGAGGTGAGAAAACTTGGATTTCATGGTCGAGCGGCTGCTCATAAGCCTCACATCACGCCGGTAAATGCCAAACGACGCCTCGCTTGGCGTACGGAGTGCGAACATTGGACGATTGAACAGTGGAAAAACGTTGTGTGGCGTGACGAATCACGGTACACAATGTGGCGATCCGATGGCTGGGTGTGGGTGTGGCGAATGCGCGGTAAACGTCATCTGCCAGCGTATGTAGTGCCAACAGTAAAATTCGGAGGCGGTGGAGTTACGATGTAGTCGTGTTTTTAATGGAGGGGGGCTTGCACCCCTTGTTGTTTTGCGTGGCACTATCACAGCACAGGCCTACCTACATTGATGTTTTAAGCATCTTTTTTGCTTCCCTTTGTTGAAAAGCAAATTCAGAGATGGCGATTGCATCTTTCAACCTGACCTGAATCATATAGAATACCTTTGGGATGTTTTGGAACACAGACTTCGTGCCAAGCCTCACCGACCGACATCGATACCTCTCCTCAGAGCAGCACTCCGTGAAGAATTGGCTGCCATTACCCAAGATTTGTTACCAGCCAAATGTTTTTCTGGTTTTGAGAAGTACTGTCTCACATAAGAATACGGGTTTTTGTTTCAGTGTGTATCAGGCACATTAACAGTTTAATTTTGTTAATGATAACAACAGACTAGCGGTAACTGGAAGGGCACATACCCCTCATTCAGGTTGAAAATATGGGACACTGAAATAACTGCTGCGTCTGCACTCAGGCGCCATCAAACTGCTGCTTATCTACCACTGCTTACTTAATGTTTAGATGAGTGCATTGATAGCGACAAGGGATAAGGGTTATCAGTGTAGTACTGTAAGACTGGAGACCTGTTTGCAACGTGCATTATTACTTGTCACACGCTATACGCGTGTCTAAGCCGTGAGAAACTTGTCGAACGAGTGAGTAATGTCTTTCAATTACCTTTGAATTAGCAGAGATTTATTACTTAGTGTCTCATATCTGCCTTTGCGGCAGAATGCATATCTTAAGCAATTTACAAGGGGAGTATCCCAGCTAGGTATGCTGACAGCGAGTAAAAACGGTATAGATGTAGAGAGAAGCGTCCCGTAAATGTTATTTACCTGTAAAATTTTTCATTTCTGTGCAATGGGTGCCTGAAGGTTGACTAAAGTAAAAACTGGAGAAAACTGGCCGTTCTAACCAACAGACTGACAAGAGTTATGGATAAGGTACTAATTAGGAAGGGAAGCTAAATAATTGCTTAAAACACTCTTCAAAAGTGTTCCGACAATGACTTGTGGGCATTAATATGGGATGTGTCCACCCTGCGCATTTATGGTGGCTTGAAGTCTGCTGGGGACCATTTCAATGAGGTCTCTGAACGTGTGTAAGGAAGGTCAGCCAGTTCTTCCTCAAGAACCGGAACCAAGGAAGGTAGTAATATAGGTCGCTGGGGTGTCCACCCTTCGCCTTTATGGTGGATTGATCTCTGCTGGGAACCCTTCAACGGTCTGGACGTCTGTGGTGGAGCTGCAGTTAATTCTTCCTCAAAAGCCGGAACCAAGAGAAGGTAGTAATGTAGGACGCTGGAACGCAGAGCAAAGTCCAACTTCTAACTCATCCCAGAGGTGTTCCATTGGGTTCAAATTGTGACTCTGGGAAGGCCAGTCCATTTCAGGAATGTTACTGTCCACAAACAATTTAGTATCAGATGCGACAGTCCTCGTCTATGGGCTGTTCCTCTGCTCTACGCAGCAGACAGTGGTGTAAAATGTGTTCGTATCCTACCGCATTTAGCGTTTCCCTAATCGCAATAAGGGCACAACACCCTTACTACGGAGAACAGCCCCATGCCGTACCATCACCTCCTTCACAGATGTTTCCACAAGGTTCCATTGCGCTATGATCACTCGTTTTCTAAGGTGGCCCTCTCAAGTAGCGAAGTTAAGCTATGACCACCCTGTACAATTATCAGACCACGTTCGAAGCCGCTGGGCTTTGGGCCGCTGTGGCCGAGCTTCTAGGCGCTTCAGTCCGGAACCACGCTGCTGCTACGGTCGCAGGTTCGAGTCCTACCTCGGGCATGGATGCGTGTGATGTCCTTAGGTTAGTTCGGTTTAAGTAGTTCTAAGTCTAGGGGACTGATAACCTGAGATGCTTAGTCCCACTGAATAATGCTTTTTGTGCAGCCACAGGACGTCGTGTTACGACTCAAGCTGTGGGCAATAGGCTGCATGATGCGCAACTTCATCCCCGACGTCCATGGCGAGGTACATCCTTGCATCCAAAACACCATGCAGCGCGCTACAGATGGGCCCAATAACATGCCGTATGGACCGCTCACGACTGGCATACCGTTCTCTTCGTCAATGAGTGTCGCATATGCCTTCAACCAGACAATCGTCGGAGACGTGTTTGGAGGCAACCCGGTCAGGCTGAACGCCTTAGGCACACTGTCCAGCGAGTGCAGCAATGTCGAAGTTCCCTGCTGTTTTGGGGTGGCTTTATGTGGGGCCGATCTACGCCACCATAACACCTGTGCGATACGTGAATGACATTCTCCAACCGATAGTGCAACCATATCGGCAGCATATTCGTCTTCATGGACGACAGATCTCGCCCCAATCGTGCACATCTTGTGAATCACATCGCTCGACTACAGTGGCCAGCATGAACCCTATCGAACATGCCTGCGATGGATTGAAAAGGGCTGTTTATAGACGATGTGACCCACCAACCACTCTGAAGGATCTACGCCGAATCGCCGTTGAGCAGTGGTTAAATCTGGACCAACAGTGCCTTGATGAACTTGTGGATAGTATGCCACGACGAATACAGGAATCCATCAACGCGAGAGGACGTGTTACTGGATATTAGAGGTACCGGCGTGTACAGCAAACTGGATCACCGTCTCTGAAGGTCTCGCTGTATGGCGGTACAACATGCCATGTGTGGTTTTTATGAGCCAGAAAGAGGGTGGAAATGATGTTTACTTTGATCTATATTCCAATTTTCTGTACAGGATCCGGAACTCTCGGAACCGTGGTGATGCAAAACTTTTTTTGATGTGTGTAGTATGTGTTAACGCATGTAGTACAGAATCACGTTTCCCAAAATAGAAATCGCTGTTCTGCCGTTTAGTTCTTCCTTTATTTGTCTCTGTAGTGAGAATGTGGTGTTTTAGTGGATTGATTTAGCCACAACGAAATGGAACAGCTCGTGCCAAAGGTTTGCGTAATAAGATTACTTTGGCTTTTGATATTGCACTACTGCAATGTGCATACACCGAAAATGATGTTAATTACTTCATTCAGACTTCGCATTGGCACTTCGATGACCATCGCAGAAAAATGTACGACATAACTTCTGAGCGGTTTGCGTTAGGACGTTCAGCCGGCCGCTGTGGTCGAGCAGTTCTAGGCGCTTCAGTCCGGAACCACGTGGCTGCTACGGTCGCAGGTTCGAATCCTGCCTCGCGCATGGATGTGTGTGATGTCCTTAGGTTAGCTAAGTTTAAGTAGTTTAAGTTCTAGGGGACTGATGACCTCAGATGTTAAGTCCCATAGTGCTCCGAGCCATTTGAACCATTTTTCAATACTAAATTAAAAACAACTTTTGTAATTATTAGTGACTCGCTCGGATCTTCCTTTCAGAGAAAAGTTTTTCGCAGGATGGTTTAATATTACAAGCGTTTAGTTCAGATTTGTATTTTATATTTTGTCTTCAAAGCAGCTAACGCAGAAAATCCGTTTCAGTAAAGTTAGAATGTTGGAAATAGTAACAGTATACGAAATGACGTCATTTTCATTGCAGAAAACTCCTAAATCCACACTGTCTAGAACTCAAACAGCTATTTGCTACATCTTTTGATTTCGAAACTTGCTGTGAGGTCTATGAAGACCTGCTTCGGCAAATTGAGAGACCTTCGGGAGTATATAGGCGCTTTATCTGTCAAAGACAGAGCAACAGAGGGCCAGCGATTTCGGTTTCGTCAATGTACTGAATCGATGCTGCGAAATAGCAATAAATTTACTTGTTCTTTGCAATTTGTAAGGTTTGTAACTTTGTAGCTTTTGTTTAAAATTGTGTTCATTTTAACTGAAGACATTGAAATATCTCGAAAACATCGGATCCAAAAAGTTATCATTCCAATTCGTTTGTCTTGGAGAGGGTATCCAACTCGACCCGCCACCCCATCCCGTGCGTGTGTGGGTGGCGGCGGGGCAACATTGAAATCTTCAGTGGGAACCCCAATTTTTTTATTGCAGATTGCGTTTCAACAGCAAACTGTATATAAGTTTTGTCTGAAGCTTTTTTTTCTTTCGTTTCGCCACAGATGGCAAGGAATAGTAATGGTTAGACAATCGTAATTTAGGACATGTTGCTTAATGGTCCTTGAACATCCAATGCCACTTGGGACCCCACCTCCACGCTGCTAGGGTAGGACAGGACAGGACAGGACAGTATTTCGTAACTTCTAATTGGAAACCCCATTCGCAACATTGTATTCCTTCGACATATGAAACAAGGGACTATGAGCCACTGCGGCTGTGGCTGGAGCTGCTCTACATTTCAAACACGCTGTATAATTTAGGTGAACTGTTGTGTATAACAGATGCTCGCGGATTCCATTATACCTTTTTAAAGAAGCGTTTTCCGTTTCAGAATTCGCGATACAGTTTGTAGGTAGCGTTTCGACATGAAGTTTATTGATAGTGGCTCTTCCCCCCCCCCCTTTCCGCCATCCACGTGAACCGGTTGGATATTTTTCTGTAGGGATGTTTAATTATTTTGGTGCATTCCAGCCCTGGCGACAGTGCCGAAGGACTACGGGATCGGATTGTGGGTGGCTGTCCATGGATTCGGAACAAGCCTGGGAGGGCATCGAGGAAGAGACGTGTTGAAGTTTGGGTTCACATGATCGGTGACCGTGTGGAACACTTGTACTGTGTTTGTTCCCCACGTGCGTATCTACAGCTTGGGTCCTTGGTGTCTCTCCCATAAGGTGTTCATGTACACAGTCGTAATACTAAGTCAAATCGGGGAAAGCATTGCTTTCCGTTCACATGTTTGGTGGAGTTATTTGCTTGTTCCATTTTCCGGCACTCGCTCATTTCGTTTGTACGAGTACCTATGACTGTGGAACACCCTACACTGAGATGTAGTACTTTACAATTCTGTTAATATACAGGTAAACGGTCGCATGACGGAACAGCTTTCGGTGGATCATGACGACGTTTTTGTATTAAAAAAATCTTGCTTGCACGAACTACATTTCGTTAAGATTCTTGCAGAGAATCTCAGAATCTCAACGTTGCACCTGCTTTCCGTACAATTTGTCTGATGTGATTATTCCACTTTAGACTGCTCTGCATAGTCACTCGTAGACGCTCGACGGTAGAAACTGCTTCCAGCAATTTGTCGCCGGTACTGTAGTCGTGCATTAGTTTATTTCGTCACCTGTTTATGCTTTATAGCTCGCAATCCCAATTCCAAAGAAAGCAGGTACTGACAGGTGTGAAAATTACCGAACTAATCAGTTTAATAAGTCACGGCTTCAAAATACTAACACGAATCCGTTACGGAAGAATGAAGAAACTGGTAGAGGCCGACCTCCGGGAAAATCAGTATGGGTTCCGAAGAAATGTAGGAACACGCTAGGAAATACTGACCGTACGACTTCTCATAGAAGGTAAGGAAAGGAAACCTACGTTTATAGCATTTGTAGATTTACAGAAAGATTTCGACAATGTTGACTAGAATACTCTCTTTCAAATTCTAAAGGTGGCAGGGGTAAAATACAGGGGGTGAAAGGCTATTTACAATTTGTACAGAAACAAGATGGCCGTTGAGTCGAGGGGCACGAAAGGGAAGCAGTAGTTGCGAAGGGGGGTTGTAACCTGTCCCCGATTTTATTCAATTGTATACTGAGCAAGCAATAAAGGAAACAAAAGAAAAATTTGGAGTAGGAATCAAAGTCCAGGGAGAAGAACTTAAAAATAATTGAGGTTTGGCGATGATACTGTATTTCTGTTAGAGACGCCAAAGGACTTGGGAGAGCAGTTGAACGGAATGGACAGTGTCTTGAAAGAAGGATGTAAAATGAACATCAACAAAAGCAAATCGGTGATAGTGGAATGTAGTCGAATTCAATCATATGATGCTGAGGAAATTAGATTAGGAACTAAGGCACTAGTAGTGAACGAATTTTGCTATTTGGGAAGCAAAATAACTGATGATGGTCGAAGTAGGAAGGACATAAAACGTAGACTGGCAATAGCAAGAAAAGCATTTCTGAGAAGAGAAATTTGTTAACAACGAGTATAGATCGAAGTTTCAGGAAGTCCTTTCTGAAAGTATTTGTGTGGAATGTAACCGCATATGGAAGTGAAACGTGGACGATAAAAAGTTTAGACCTGAAGAGAACTTTTGAAATGTGGTGCTAAATAATAATGATTAAGATTAGGTGGACAGATCACGTAGCTAATAAGAAGCCGCGTGGAATAGCCGCGACGTTTGAGGCGTCACGTCACAGACTGCGAGGCCCCTCCCGCCCGATGTTCGAGCCCTCCCTCGGGCGCGTGTGTGTGTGTGTGTGTGTGTGTGTGTGTGTGTGTGTGTGTGTGTGTGTTTTGTTCTTAAGTAGTTGTACGTTTAAGGACTGGTGTCCTCAGCAGTATCAGCAGTTTGGTCCCTTATGACTTCATATACATTTGAACATTTTTTTAATAAGGAGATACTGAACAGAGTTGGGGATAAGAGAATTTTGTAGTTCCACCTGACTAAAAGAAGGAATCGGCTGGTAGGAAACGTTCTGAGACATCAAGGGATCACCAGTTTATTACTGGAGGGAAACGTGGGGGGGTAAAAGTCTTAGAGGGAGGTCAAGAGATGAATACAGTAAGCAGATACAGAGGGATATAGGTTGCAGTAGTTATTCAGAAGGGGTTCGCGTGGCATAGGATAACATGGACAGCTTTTTCAGCGCAGTCTTCGGATTGAAGACCGCTGTAACAAGAACAACCTTGCAATAACCTACGTCCAACATAAATTGCCATTCGCTGCACCAAAGATCGAGTCTATTCAGAACACGCAAATCGCAGCAGTCCTCTGGTGTTCCTGCCTTCCTGGAAATAAACAGTTAACATAATATGCAAAAACTCGTAATTTCTCGAACTGGGGAACAATCAAGAATGGGGTGCCGCAAGGTTCGGTCTTGGGTCCTCTGCTCTTCTTAATATATATTAATGAGTTGCCATTCTATATTCACGAAGACGCAAAGCTGGTACTTTTTGCTGATGATACAGCTATCACACCCGACAGACAAGAATTAACTGGTGAAATTGTAAACGATGTTTTTCAGAAAATCATTAAGTGGTTCTCTGCAAATGGGCTCTCATTAAACTTTGACAAAACACAGTATATACAGTTCCACTCAGTAAATGGAACGACCCCATTAATAAATATAGACTTCGATCAGAAATCGGTAGCTAAGGTAGAATATTCAAAATTACTAGGTGTATGCATTGATGAGGGGTTGAACTGGAAAAAACACACTGAGGATCTGCTGAAACGTTTGAGTTCAACTACTTACGCTATTAGGGTCATTGCAAATTTTGGCGATATACATCTGAGTAAATTAGCTTACCACGCCTATTTTCATTCTCTGCTTTCGTATGGCATCATATTCTGGGGCAACTCATCATTGAGTAAAAGAGTGTTCATTGCACAAAAGCGTGTAATCAGAATAATTGCTGGAGCTCATCCAAGATCATCCTGCAGACACTTATTTAAAGAGCTAGAAATCTTCACTGTAGCCTCACAATATATATATATATATATATATATATATATATATATACACTTATGAAATTTGTTATTAATAATCCGAACGAATTCAAAAGTAATAGCAGTGTACATGGCTACAACACTAGGATAAAGGATGATCTTCACTACTCAAGGTTAAATCTAACTTTGGCGCAGAATGGGGTAAATTATGCTGCCACAAACGTCTTTGGTCACTTACCTAATAGCATCAAAAGTCTGACAGATAGCCATATAGCATTTAAAAGGAAATTAAAAGAATTTCTTAATGGCAACTCCTTCTACTCATTCGATGAATTTTGGATATAGTAAGTGGGTAATTTCCCAAACTCCACAAAAAATTAAATAAAATAAAAAAATTATTGAGTGTCATGTAATATTTTGTCTAATGTAATATCTTGTATAAACACCTTTGATTAACCTGACAGCCGGCCGAAGTGGCCGTGCGGTTAAAGGCGCTGCAGTCTGGAACCGCAAGACCGCTACGGTCGCAGGTTCGAATCCTGCCTCGGGCATGGATGTTTGTGATGTCCTTAGGTTAGTTAGGTTTAACTAGTTCTAAGTTCTAGGGGACTAATGACCTCAGCAGTTGAGTCCCATAGTGCTCAGAGCCAAGCCATTAACCTGACACGTTCCACATCATTACGAAGTGTCGTATTCATGATCTATGGAACAAGTACTAATCTAATCTAATCTAATCTAATCTGCATCATCTGCCAGCAGCCTAACGGAGCTACCATCAATCTACTAGATCATTTGGAAAATGGAAATGTCAAACGTTCTAAATGCCACTTTTTAACAAAACGCGTTTTCAGTGCTACTACACTGAGGTCGGAAGAGTCACGGGATGGCGATGTGCACATATACATGTGGTGGTAGTGCCCTGTACACAAGGCATAAAAGGGCAGTGCTTTGACTAATAATCGAGGATATGCGTTCATTCCTCCGTCAGTCACCCCTCCTGAGCCTAGACGAATTCCGTCCATCAAGACAATCCGACCAGCAAGGTTCCCCCACTCTCATATCAGTCAGGACTTGCAGGCAAAGCACAAGAAGTGATAACACCGCACCCGCACGTGCCTGAAGATGGCACGTACAGTTAGCCAGCCAGCCGGAGCTGTCCTAAGTACCCAGGTGATTCTCGTGAAGAGATTTCCGACGTGGTTATGACAACACGACGGGAAGTAACAGACTTTGGAATCGGCACGGTAGTTGTACTAGTCGCATGGGACATTCCATTTCGGTAATCGTTTGGGCATTCAGTATTCCGAAATCCACAGTGTCAAGAATGTTCCGAGAATACCATATTTCAGGCATTACCTCTCACCACGGACAACGCACTGGCCGACGGCCTGTACTTAACGACTGAGAGCAAAGGCGTTTGCGTAGAGTTCTCGGTGCTACAGACAAGTAACAGTTCGTGAAACGAGCGCAGAAATTAATGTGGGATTTACGACTGACGTATCCGTTGTGACAGTGGGGCGAAATTCTGCGTCAGTGGGCTTTGACAGCCGACGACCGACGTGACTGCTAGCGGTACGTCGTCGTCTGTAGCGCCTCTGCTCGACTCGTGACCATATCGGTTGGACCCTTTTGTCATCAGTCTACTCACTGGTTTGATGCGGCCCGCCACGAATTCCTTTCCTGTGCTAACCTCTTCATCTCAGAGTAGCACTTGCAACCGACGTCCTCAATTATTTGCTTGACGTATTCCAATCTCTGTCTTCCTCTACAGTTTTTGCCCTCTACAGCTCCCTCTAGTACCATGGAAGTCATTCCCTCATGTCTTAGCAGATGTCCTATCATCCTGTCCCTTCTCCTTATCAGTGTTTTCCACATATTCCTTTCCTCTCCGATTCTGCGTAGAATCTCCTCATTCCTTACCTTATCAGTCCACCTAATTTTCAACATTCGTCTATAGCACCACATCTCAAATGCTTCGATTCTCTTCTGTTCCGGTTTTCCCACAGTCCTTGTTTCACTACCGTACAATGCTGTACTCCAGACGTACATCCTCAGAAATTTCTTCCTCAAATTAAGGCCGGTATTTGATATTAGTAGACTTCTCTTGGCCAGAAATGCCTTTTTTGCCATAGCGAGTCTGCTTTTGATGTCCTCCTTGCTCCGTCCGTCATTGGTTATTTTACTGCCTAGCTAGCAGAATTCCTTAACTTCATTGACTTCGTGACCATCAATCCTGATGTTAAGTTTCTCGCTGTTCTCATTTCTACTACTTCTCATTACCTTTGTCTTTCTCCGATTTACTCTCAAACCATACTGTGTACTCATTAGACTGTTCATTCCGTTCAGCAGATCATTTAATTCTTCTTCACTTTCACTCAGGATAGCAATGTCATCAGCGAATCGTATCATTGATATCCTTTCACCTTGTATTTTAACTCCACTCCTGAACCTTTCTTTTATTTCCATCATCGCTTCCTCGATGTACAGATTGAAGAGTAGGGGCGAAAGGCTACAGCCTTGTCTTACACCCTTCTTAATACGAGCACTTCGTTCTTGATCGTCCACTCGTATTATTCCCTCTTGGTTGTTGTACATACATTTCACAGCTTTACAATAACTTTATTATTTGAAATATTTTCACAATGGTTTGCACACACATACAAAAACTCAAAAAGTTTTTTTAGGCATTCACAAATGTTCGATATGTGCCCCTTTAGTGATTCGGCAGACATCAAGCCGATAATCAAGTTCCTCCCACACTCGGCGCAGCATGTCCCCATCAATGAGTAGTTCGAAAGCATCGTTGATCCGAACTCGCAGTTATGGCACGTTTCTTGGTAAAGGAGGTTTAAACACTGAATCTTTCACATAACCCCACAGAAAGAAATCGCATGGGGTTAAGTCGGGAGAGCGTGGAGGCCATGACATGAATTGCTGATCATGATCTCCACCACGACCGATCCATCGGTTTTGCAATCTCCTGTTTAAGAAACGCCGAACATCATGATGGAAGTGCGGTGGAGCACCATCCTGTTGAAAGATGAAGTCGGCGCTGTCGGTCTCCAGTTGTGGCATGCGCCAATTTTCCAGCATGTCCAGATACACATGTCCTGTAACGTTTTTTTCGCTGAAGAAAAAAGGACCGTAAACTTTAAACCGTGACATTGCACAAAACACGTTAACTTTTGGTGAATTGCGAATTTGCTGCACGAATGCGTGAGGATTCTCTACCGCCCAGATTCGCACATTGTGTCTGTTCACTTCAGCATTAAGAAAAAATGTTGCTTCATCACTGAAAACAAGTTTCGCACTGAACGCATCCTCTTCCATGAGCTGTTGCAACCGCGCCGAAAATTCAAAGCGTTTGACTTTGTCATCGGGTATCATCGACTTTCGTGGACTACGCGTGAAATTTGCCCGCACGCGTTCAACCGTTTCTTCGCTTACTGCAGGCCGACCCGTTGATTTCCCCTTACAGAGGCATCCAGAAGCTTTAAACTGCACATACCATCGCCGAATGGAGTTAGCAGTTGGTGGATCTTTGTTGAACTTCGTCCTGAAGCGTCGTTGCACCGTTATGACTGACTGATGTGAGTGCATTTCAAGCACGACATACGCTTTCTCGGCTCCTGTCGCCATTTTGTCTCACTGCGCTCTCGAGCGCTCTGGCGGCAGAAACCTTTATGAGTTTTTCTACGTATCTGTACTGTGTCGTGACCATATGTCAATGAATGGAGCTACAGTGAATTTATGAAATCGCTTCAATCATTTGTAATAGCCCTGTATTGTATATGACCCGTCTCTCCCTGTAGCTTACCCCTACTTTTTTCAGAATCTCGAACAGCTTGCACCATTTTATATTGTCGAACGCTTTTTCCAGGTGGACAAATCCTATGAAAGTGTCTTGATTTTTCTTTAGCCTTGCTTCCATTACTGGCCGTAACGTCAGAATTGCCTCTCTCGTCCCTTTACTTTTCCTAAAGCCAAACTGATCGTCACGTAGGGTTGGACCCTAGCCGGCTGAAAAACAGTGGGCCATAGACCCAGTTTCTCACCAAGGCACCGCGCAAGCTGGTCGCGGCTCCATAATGGTGGGCACTGTATTTACATGGAATGAATTCGATCCAAGTGAACAGGTCACTGACTGGAAATGGTTACGGTCCGTTACTTGGAGACGATTTGCAGCCATTCATGGGCTTCATGTTCGCAAACAACGGCGAAATGTTTGTGGACGACAATGCGCCACGTCACCGGGCCACAATTGTTCGTAATGGTTTGAAGAAAAAGGTCCCGAGTTCGAGTCTCGGTCCGGCACACAGTTTTAATCTGCCAGGAAGTTTCATATCATCGCACACCGCTACAGAGTGAAAATCTCATTCTGGGAACATCCCCGAGGCTGTGGCTAAGCCATTTCTCCCCAATATCCTTTCAGGGGTGCTAGTTCTGCAAGGTTCGCAGGAGAGCTTCTGTAAGGTCTGGAAGGTAGGAGACGAGGTACTGGCAGAAGTAAAGCTGTGAGGACGGCGCGTGAGTCGTGCTTGGATAGCTCAGTTGGTAGAGCACTTACCCACGAAAGGCAAAGGTCCCGAGTTCGAGTCTGCCAGGAAGTTTCATATCAGCGCTCACTCCGCTGCAGAGCGAAAATCTCATTTTGGTTTGAAGAACATTCTCGACTACTCGAGTACGTAATTTGGCCACCAATCAACCATTAAAGGGACACAATCCAGAGGCCAGTTCGTGCACAATCTCCTGCACCAGAAACACTTTCGCTGTTACGCACGGCTATAGAGGCAGCATGCCTCAGTATTTCTGCAGGGGACTTACCAACGACTTGTGGAGTAAATGCCTTGTCGAGCTGCTTCACTACGTCGGACAAAAGGAGGCCCGACATGACATTAGGATGTGTCCCATGGCTTTTGTCACCTCGGTGTTCTGTTGCATGCCCATAGACTTGTTCCACGTGCCAAATAACGGAAAAAATGTTTCAGTCATCACAGGGTGAAACAAAGTCTTTTGCCAAACAATGGTTTCCTGTACAGCTCCAAGCGTCATGCGACAAGCCCTTGTTCTGCAAGATTTGCACAAGACTGTTGAGCGAGATAAAGCTACGAACCCATTCCTTGTAATTCCAAAGTATAGTACTGACTTATTTGATTTTAACGATGCTGTTGAAACACAGTTGTCAATGCAGGAGTGTAAAATCTCCAAACGCAGTCTGATCAAAGAGAGTTTTGTCATCCATCTCAAATAGCTATCGAAAGGTCTTACTTTAAAACAGAAGTAGAGAAAGACGTCATTATACAGGGTGATTCAAAAAGAATACCACAACTTTAAAAATGTGTATTTAATGAAAGAAACATAATATAACCTTCTGTTATACATCATTACAAAGAGTATTTAAAAAGGTTTTTTTCACTCAAAAACAAGTTCAGAGATGTTCAATATGGCCCCCTCCAGACACTCGAGCAATATCAACCCGATACTCCAACTCGTTCCACACTCTCTGTAGCATATCAGGCGTAACAGTATGGATAGCTGCTGTTATTTCTCGTTTCAAATCATCAATGGTGGCTGGGAGAGGTGGCCGAAACACCATATCCTTAACATACCGCCATAAGAAAAAATCGCAGGGGGTAAGATCAGGGCTTCTTGGAGGCCAGTGACGAAGTGCTCTGTCACGGGCTGCCTGGCGGCCGATCCATCGCCTCGGGTAGTTGACGTTCAGGTAGTTACGGACAGATAAGTGCCAATGTGGTGGCGCTCCATCCTGCTGAAATATGAATTGTTGTGCTTCTTGTTCGAGCTGAGGGAACAGCCAATTCTCTAACATCTCCAGATACTGTAGTCCAGTTACAGTAGCACATTCGAAGAAAAAGGGACCAAAAACTTTATTGGCTGAAATGGCAAGCGAACAAATGAACAACTAAATGAAACTTTATAGCTCCCTTAATTCGCCGATAGATAGTGCTTAGCTCTGCCTTTTGTCGTTGCAGAGTTTTAAATTCCTAAAGTTGTGGTATTCTTTTTGAATCACCCTGTATTCAAAAGAGGGCAGACCATGGCAGATGTAAGCTATGTTGTACTTAATCCGAAAGATCGGCCATTTTTATCAGCTGTAAAACACAGACTTGTTGACGCTGTTGCCATTTATTTCTGAAAAGCTACAGTACAGAGAGTTTTGCGGTAAATTGTTCATCTAATCCCAAGATCGGAGTGGCGTATGAAACAGAATTCAATGCAGAGTAATTTTTTTTAATTCTGTTATTCTCTCGTAAAAAAACATGAGAAATAATTTTGTTGAATGCTGTTCTACTAGTTAAAACATTACTGCTGTATTTCTATACTTCCACTGTCACAAATAAAACGTAGTGGCTCCGTTGGGTTGTTTGGGGGAAGACACCAAACAGCGAGGTCATCGGTCTCATCGGATTAGGGAAGGATGTGGAAGGAAGTCGGCCGTGCCGTTTCAAAGAAACCATCCCGGCATTTGCCTGGAGCGATTTAGGGAAATCACGGAAAATTCAGGATGGCCGGACGCGGGATTGAACCGTCGTCCTCCCGAATGCGAGTCCAGTGTGCTAACCACTGCGCCACCTCGCTCAGTGGCTACGTATTAACGGTACTTTACACAAAAACTTTCCCTGAAATGTCAACTAGAACGTTCTTAATATAATAATTTTCTTCCTTGCCTCATTTTTTTCAGTAGTTCTGTGGTATCACAATACCTTCTCAATTTTTTGGATACAAGTAAGCTATGTGCAAGAAGAGAGATATTGTTATTCTCCCGAGAAATGTGAGATGGCACTTACATGGGGACTGGGCCTTTTCGTAGTCAGCGAGTTCGTCAAAATTTGTGGTATATGCATGGCTACACCAGAAATGAAACTGACAGAAGTGGGTGAGCCAGATGGCAAAGCGTTTAGAAAAAAAAAAAACAGTATTTTTTTGCAAGGATCGGGCGAGGAAGGAGTCATTTGCGTTCCCCTAGTTCGCACACAGCGGTTGGCGCAACTGAAACACTGCGGAACGATAATCCGACGATCGTGGGTTCAAGCGCCTGTGCGGACACATTTTTATTTTCAGTTTTTACGTCTCTTACATTGCATGTAAACCGAAATAATAGTATATTGTATTGATTAATATTTCCGTGAAATGCTTGAAAAGGAAAGTGAAAGGAAAATTTCGGAGTGCCAATGTATTTCCAAAAAGGGATTGTACGTCCAGCGTCCACAAGGATTCTGCGAATAACTTTCCAAGAAGGGATTATAACTCAGGTGTACAGGACTTCGCCACGCATGATTTGGTACCAAATTGTGCGATGACATAACATTTTATGAAAGTGAACCTCGTTTGTTTTTGTATAGGAAATTTAAAACAGTCATGTCAATGTAAAAACGCGGTGTTTGTAATGTGTGCAATATGCCGATAAAATTACTGATTTCCTTGTTTTTATAGTGAATCTCACACCAGCATGTGTAAATCAATTTTGAAATAATCGAAGAATCTAATTTTACACATGGAGATCTAGTGTCCACCTTTTTATTAAAATATTAATAAATGAAATATTCTGAATATTATTTCGGTTTGTTTGCAATGTAAGTAACGTGAAAACTGAAAATTAAAGAAATGTTTCCGTTGGAAACTAAGCTAACATACATGTCTCGTGCCTTGCCAGACCCGTGCCAAAACTTTTTTTTCCCTAGACCTTTGGCCGTCTGGAGCTCCCAGGTCTGCCACTTTCGTTTCTGGCCGATCCCTGCATATAACCGTAAGTTTGGGCGAAATTGGTGGTGACGCGCCCTTGTTCGAACATTTGACAGTATCACTCTTCATTTAGATGCATATATGTGGTACTACTGAAATTACTTTTACACTCCTGGAAATTGAAATAAGAACACCGTGAATTCATTGTCCCAGGAAGGGGAAACTTTATTGACACATTCCTGGGGTCAGATACATCACATGATCACACTGACAGAACCACAGGCACATAGACACAGGCAACAGAGCATGCACAATGTCGGCACTAGTACAGTGTATATCCACCTTTCGCAGCAATGCAGGCTGCTATTCTCCCATGGAGACGATCGTAGAGATGCTGGATGTAGTCCTGTGGAACGGCTTGCCATGCCATTTCCACCTGGCGCCTCAGTTGGACCAGCGTTCGTGCTGGACGTGCAGACCGCGTGAGACGACGCTTCATCCAGTCCCAAACATGCTCAATGGGGGACAGATCCGGAGATCTTGCTGGCCAGGGTAGTTGACTTACACCTTCTAGAGCACGTTGGGTGGCACGGGATACATGCGGACGTGCATTGTCCTGTTGGAACAGCAAGTTCCCTTGCCGGTCTAGGAATGGTAGAACGATGGGATCGATGACGGTTTGGATGTACCGTGCACTATTCAGTGTCCCCTCGACGATCACCAGTGGTGTACGGCCAGTGTAGGAGATCGCTCCCCACACCATGATGCCGGGTGTTGGCCCTGTGTGCCTCGGTCGTATGCAGTCCTGATTGTGGCGCTCACCTGCACGGCGCCAAACACGCATACGACCATCATTGGCACCAAGGCAGAAGCGACTCTCATCGCTGAAGACGACACGTCTCCATTCGTCCCTCCATTCACGCCTGTCGCGACACCACTGGAGGCGGGCTGCACGATGTTGGGGCGTGAGCGGAAGACGGCCTAACGGTGTGCGGGACCGTAGCCTAGCTTCATGGAGACGGTTGCGAATGGTCCTCGCCGATACCCCAGGAGCAACAGTGTCCCTAATTTGCTGGGAAGTGGCGGTGCGGTCCCCTACGGCACTGCGTAGGATCCTACGGTCTTGGCGTGCATCCGTGCGTCGCTGCAGTCCGGTCCCAGGTCGACGGGCACGTGCACCTTCCGCCGACCACTGGCGACAACATCGATGTACTGTGGAGACCTCACGCCCCACGTGTTGAGCAATTCGGCGGTACGTCCACCCGGCCTCCCGCATGCCCACTATACGCCCTCGCTCAAAGTCCGTCAACTGCACATACGGTTCACGTCCACGCTGTCGCGGCATGCTACCAGTGTTAAAGACTGCGATGGAGCTCCGTATGCCACGGCAACCTGGCTGACACTGACGGCGGCGGTGCACAAATGCTGCGCAGCTAGCGCCATTCGACGGCCAACACCGCGGTTCCTGGTGTGTCCGCTGTGCCGTGCGTGTGATCATTGCTTGTACAGCCCTCTCGCAGTGTCCGGAGCAAGTATGGTGGGTCTGACACACCGGTGTCAATGCGTTCTTTTTTCCATTTCCAGGAGTGTACATCTATCGATTTCTTTCCGTTAACAGCAACGTATTGAGCTCTGTGTGTAACGAAGTTCTAAATCCAGTCGAAAATGTGTTCCGGTACCCGGCAGGCTGGTATTTTGTTCACTAAACGACAGTGCGAACCTGACCTGAAGTGAAGAATACTTCGCGTAAAATGAGAACGAAGCAGAAAAGTGAGCAGCTGGCAAAATACACGCAGCGCGCCGTGAAGGGAGCTGAAACAATCGGTTTTCGGCTTTATCGTTTTTTAAACGCCAGTTTAACCGGACTGTTAGAACCACTCAAAAAAATAAGTGATTCCGGAGATAGCCGATTTTCGGTTTTTTTCCTATAATTTCCTAAAATAAAAGTAGAAATCGAACAGAGACGGAAAAATATTGACTCCCTCACTGACGAGATACATAGAATCAAAATATTAAATAGACAAATAAAGGAAAACTTTGTCCCTCCACTGTTCGCTGCTTTTCTCGAAAAGTAATAAGTGGTCGAATACTTCACAGAAAATCACCAGTATTCTCCTATTGGTTCCAGTTTTTTGAAACTCTGCTCAGAAATCATGTTGTGATCGGGAATCATACCACTATTTGCCTATTACGAATAGTCAGTGATAAAAGGTGGAGACGGAGGCTACAGTAGTCTGTTTTTCGTTTTAATTTGTCCATTTCAAGGGCTACAAGCAGATAAAAGCATTTTACGTAAAAACAGGTAGCATATCAACTACTTTCAATTTTTAATGTAAACTACGCAAGAATTGGTAAGTTTCAAGTTTTGTCCATAACTTATGTCGCCACGTTTGTTGTGGCTCCTTCCATTGAGCACTGTGCGTCACTGATATTGCACTTCGTAAAATACGTCCTCACAACGGTTGTTACCATTTCCAATACAATTGATATCCGGGAACAAAAGCGAGAAACTATCATACACACCATTGCGGCAAGTATTATACACTGCATGTATACGTGTACCATCTAGTAAGCCATGCAACGTCTTAACAGGTACACTGTTGTCTCAGCAATGTTGTAGCTAGCATTATGCCAAGTGTTTGTTGTTCGTTTCTGTCGCCATTATTATTAAAATGGCACTGTTCACTGTTCCCATTTTCAACAATAACACAACATTTCTAATCGATGAAAATTTTACAAATAAAAATCAATCTTTTTTTTAAAATAATGTCTACTAGAAACCTATAATTTTAACACTACTGCTGTTGATAATTGATATTACGATTTTTTTCTCGTAGTTAGTAAAAAATAAAAATCACCTGTTATAAACGAGACCAAATATATGCCGAAAGATAACGGTTATTCCGAAATAAAATACTGGTATCAGTGCTGACTGGTCGGTTTTTCCATCCGTGCAGTAGAGTACAGGCAAGATATCAGGTACTTTCAATTTTTATTGCAAACTATGAAAGAAATAGAAAGTTTCAAGTTTTGTACTTAAATGATGTCGCCAGGTTTGTTGTGGCTCCTTCATTTTTTAATCTTATAAAGAAAATAGAGCATTGTGCGTCACTGATATTGCACTTCGTAAAATACGTCCTTACACTGGATGTTACCGTTTGTAATACAACTGATATACGACGACAACATCGAGAAATTACCACACATACCAGATGGGCAAGTCTTGTACACTGCAAGTATATGTGTATCATCTAATAGGCCACGCCACACGGTAACAGGTGCATTATGTTTCAGCAACGTTGTACTAGTCCTTATGTCACGTGCTTGTTGCTCGCTTCTGTCGCCATTATTATGACAGTAGCACTGTTCGCTTTTCCCATTTTCTATAAAAAAACAATATGTCAGATCAATGGAAATTTTAAGAATAAAAATTACTCTTTTTTTAAAGGTCCACTGGTAAAGAATAGTTTTAGCACTACTGCTACTGGTCAGTTTTTCCATTCGTACAGCAGTGTGAAGCAGATTAGAGTAGGGAAGGAAGGCGAGAACAGGCGGAGACTCACCGATGATGTGGTCACGCTGCAGGATGTCGGCGGCCCTGGTCACCTTCTCGGCCTGCCGCTCGATGTAGTAGAAGACGCCGGCGCCGAACAGCAGGTACGTCACGAAGAGCAGCAGCAGCGCCAGCCATTGCTTCTCGGACATCTCGCCTCCGGTCACTGCTGACGACGTATCCACTCGGTGCCGAAACCAAAGTAACACTCGAGTCGGCTGCGGCGGTTGTCCGGATCACCGAACCTCGTCACACATCTCAGCACAACACAACACAACACTTGCCACCGCGACGTCCAGTAGTCCTCACTGAATGCTGCTGGAGTCTCCAGTCACTTGCTTAGCTACTGCAAGCTACAGCGCTACCTGTCGTCCGATGCCGGCGCCATTAAATGTCGAGCCCTTGGAAAGCTCGTTACTGTACAGATTAGGAACTGATCAGATGATAAAAAAAAAACACCTCCGATACCGGCGAGAGATGTGCGCAAAAACAACCCAGTCTGTCCGCGACGCTTCTCGACCAAATAACAACTGTGCACCGCAGAAAATATCGCAGCCCTAGACTGGCCGAAGAGTGTCCCGTGGGCGGAAAACAATTTCTGTTAAACAAACAGTATTGAATGTGGAATGTGGCGGTAGCAGTTGCTACGAGAGAATTCTGAGGGAAAGATCATCGAAATTTGAGTGCACCCTCTGATTAGCCAGCACTCTACCTGACGCCACGTTATCAAAGTTGTCTCTAGACCGATAAAAATCTCCAGCCGTTCAGATCTTGAGAACCTATCTAATTGTGTACTGTATGTTAACTCGCTGCAGTACAAATGAATTCGTGGCTGAGCAGTATCGGTATGTTCTGCCACCAAACAAAAAAAAAAGTTTTTTAGATAATATAGAATGATTCGAACAGTACGTAATCTCTCACAAGGAAATGAAAGTCTTCGAGGGCTGAAGGTGGACAAGTACCTCATGTGGTAACCAATACAAATTCTTACAGTGTGTCAGACTAGAAGGAGCAGTCACACTCGAATGAGCTGTAGTCTGTGCGCTTCCTGAGCTGAGAGACCGGATACGTGATGGGCTGTTTGAGTGTTCACGTAGCAGAGCACTTCAGTCAGTTTCTTCTGTAGTCACTTTGGTGCTTACTGTTCAGTAACTGTGCTGGCTAACCATAAACAGGACGGTGAGTAGTACACTGACACACGTCTGTCAACACTGATAGACGACTCCAAGCGAGTAAACGCAACTACCACGAAATAATCACACTATAATGTGTACTTTCGTCCTCCTGATTCTATATATGTCAACTGACCAGCTCTTTTCCGTCTGTCTTGCAGTACAGTGTACATGAAAATCTATCTATGCAGCTGTTTGTCACAGAATTTTGATAAGTTTCTTCTTAACCACTAAGATCTTCACTCTGTCTTAACTATTACACACAATGAGTAGCTTAATAACACACGCTTGGCAATGTCGTGAAGTCTACGTTACGAACCTGGTAGACGAGATCTATCCTGTGCGTTATTACCAGTTACATTTACACCGTGTTCACTCTTGATGCAGTAAACTGAGATATTCGAATGCCATGTACCTTAGACATCTGAAGGTAGTGTCAAAATACTGGACTCGTTTTTCTATTATTGATAACGACTGTCACACACTTTAAGGTGGCAGTTCTTGAAACGCAACATATGTCTCAGGCATCCCAAGTACGAAAGTATGATGAGATATGCCACTGGAGGTTAACCTGATGCAGTGGTTGTGTGTTCAGAACTAATTACAACACACATGTTAATGTGGTCAGTACAACAATCTGCTCTGGAGATACAGAGGTCGTCTTGAAGCTAGGGACTTACACAGCGATACAAATAGGCATCAAACCCTAGTCACGTTAACTTTGAAATTGGAACACCATCAGCTAAGATCAAATGGGGTGCCACAAGTCAACAGTCAAATGGGGCTACAAAATGTCAACAGTCAAATGGGGCTACAAAATGTCAACAGTCAAATGGGGCTACAAAATGTCAACAGTCAAATGGGAAGCCACTTGTCAACAGGCACGTTGGGACGCCACCTGTCACTCCGGCGACAGCTGACGCGTCTACTACCCTCAAGAGAGCGTCCCAGTCCTGCAACAGCCGGACACGGAGTAGCGAAGCTGCGTGCGGCAGCTGGACCTGTGCGCCTGGCTCCCAGTGGCTGAGGCGACCATGGCACTGGCGGGCGCCGCCGTCGCCGCCTCCGTCGTCGTTGTCGTCCCTGCTGCTGCCAGCGTCTCCCACTTGGCGGCGCCACTGGGGTGGGGCTTCTGCAGGCTGTGGAGCGGCGCCGCGGCACCTGCCACACACAAAACGGGACCTTGAGGTCGGGAGCACGCGAGCACCTGCATCCATGCTGCCGGCGCCTCTTGTGTCGTACCGACTTCTAGTATCCACTTCACACCCGCCAGCTGCGCGATCACAAGATTAAACAATAGCTGAAGCCGGAAAACGGGAAGCTGGCGACGCAGAAACTGCGCAGCTGTGAGCTGCTTGTGTCTGTCTTTTGACTCTTCCTGATCAAATGCGAGTAAATAAGATCGACGCTGGAGCAAGGGCACAGAGGGTAACAAGAAAGGAATAGCGCACTTGACTGTCAAGTGCAAGTCACTTGTATCTATCTGGCAAGTTACGTCTCTGTAGTATGTTGTATAGCAGACCTTTTACACACACAAAACTGCTTGAATTATCCTAACTAGCGGTTAACACAAATAATGAAAGGCATTCAATGAGAATCGCTACACCCTTTGCAAAAGCAACTACACCAATTCCAGAACATGTACTGAACGAGGCCTATAGGCTCCTCAGTGGTTTACAAGACAAACTATAACTGCCTTCATAATATACAAATATCGGCGATTGTGGAGTCCAAAGTCGTTTTGATGTTTCGTTCCTGTGCTCTTGAAACATGCCACGTGAACTGGTTCCTCGTCGCTCTTAACAGAACCGCTTCTTCTGGACACTACTTTTTTTTCCCTAGTGTATGGCCCCAGGACTCACTGCAAACCACATTACAAACGAATAAAAGAACAGAGAATGTCCAATGCGATTCACAGTCTCAATACGAGCAGGACAGTCAAGACTGCACTTTGCGCCTCTGATTTCCATATAGATGGTGGTCCATTGATATTGACCGGGCCAAATCTCTCATGAATTAGCATCAAATCAGAAAACTACAAAGAACGAAACTCGTCTAGCTTGAAGGGGGAAAGCAGGAGCGCTATGGTTGGTCCGCTAGATGGCGCTGCCATGTGTGTACGTAAAGAAATATTAATGTTGTAGTTGGACCACTTTCTTCGCTTTGTGATAGATGGCGCTGTAATAGTCAGAAACGTATAAGTACGTGGTATCACGTAACATTCCGCCAGTGCAGACGGTATTTGCTTCGTGATACATTACCTGTGTTGAAATGGACCGTTTACCAATTGCAGAAAAGGTCGATATCGTGTTGATGTATGGGTATTGTGATCAAAATGGCCAACGGGCCTGTGCTATGTATGCTGCTCGGCATCCTGGACGATATTGGAAGAACCGAAATAAAATGTTCAAACGTACCTACTTTCTGTATTTTAATTTAAAAAACCTACCTGTTATCAACTGTTCGTCCAAATTGTGAGCCATACGTGTGTGACTATTACAGCGCCATCTATCACAAAGCGAGAAAAGTGGTCCAAGTAAAACATTTATATTTCTTTACGTACTACACGAATATGTAATAAAAAGTGGGGATTCCTATTTTAAAAAACGCAGTTGATATCCGTTTGACCTATGGCAGAGCCATCTAGCGGGCCAACTATAGCGCCATCTGGTTTCCCCCTGCAAGCTAGACAAGTTTCGTTCTTTATAGTTTTTTCGTTTGACGCTTATTTCGTGAGATATTTGGCCCGGTCACGATCAATGGACCACCCTGTATAGACAGGTCCCGTATGTGGTAGGAGACCCGTCGAAGCACATTACACGTTTCCATTCGTACGAGTCCAGTTTTCGTGTTATTTCCGCATCATCAAGGTCCAGGCACTGCAGAATGCAGCGCACGGCTATCAGAGAACTTCTGTCCTATTCCGTTTGCTTATTGGACGAGGAAAAATGTCGACACGGCTATATAAGCGCACTATTTAATCATCTTAAGCTACATACGTCGTTAACGTACTACACTTTCTAAGGATTCTTCGAATGAATCTGGCATCTGACTCACACGTAATTAATTTTAGGTGGTCGTTCCACTTTAAACAGCGCCGTATGCATATTCCTAGTTATTTAACAGAAGTGCTTCCAGTGACTGTTCTGCAACTGCTCAGTCATACAATAAAGGGTCTCAATGTCTTTGCATACACAGCACGTTACAGCCGTATGTTGGGGGTCAATTACCACTCCCTGCACCAAGCGTTCATCCTCTGTAGGTCTTGCGCCGTTTCGCTTCAATTTTGTAGCTCTGTGACTTCTCTGTACACAACAGCATCATCCACGAAAAGCCTCACGGAATTTTCGGCGTTATCTAATAGACCATATGTATACAGGGTGTTAAAAAAGTGTCGACTACCTTGAGAGGTGGTAGTACTTATCGAAACAGGAAAAAAGAAATTGCAGTTAACATGGGTCCGGAAATACATACTTTCCGAGACAAACACGTGCTTATAGGAAGGCCTGCGCGAACTCTTGGTTGCGGATACTAGCACAGTCGCTGGATTAGCGCCATGTCAAATGTGTAGTCAAAATATGTCTTACAGTGTTGTACCTGCCATTAGGTGGTCTGCAGTCAGTTGTGTAGTTGAGGTCGTGTTGTAGTAGTCGTGTTTGTATGCCTTGTTGCACAGTACTGTCAAACCTGTGCACGTATCCTGGTGTTTTACCCACTTCCAAATGCGGATTCACTTATGTGTTTACTGTTACTGAACTATCTGTACATACAAATGGTGAAGTACATAAACATTTTCTCTCTTCCACAACTTGTTAGCAATGGAAGCCTACTTCTCGACAAGAGAAATGGCGGATATCATACACTGCTATGGTTTAACAAGTGGACATAGGCTGCAAGCCCGTGCCCTCTACGCTGAAAAATATCCACAGTATGGTGTGCCCTCTGGTAAGCTGTTTGGCAGCAGCGGCAATTTGGAACATATATTGTGTTCGAACATTATGAATTACCTTGAAGAGGTCTATTGGCCGGCCGGAGTGGCCGTGCGGTTCTAGGCGCTACAGTCTGGAACCGAGTGACCACTACGGTCGCAGGTTCGAATCCTGCCTCGGGAAATGATGTGTGTGACGTCCTTAGGTTAGTTAGGTTTAATTACTTCTACGTTCTAGGCGACTGATGACCTCAGAAGTTAAGCCCCATAATACTCAGGGCGATTTGAACCATTTGAAGAACAGTCTATTGACACACAGTCAACATGGATTCAGAACGTATCGTTCTTGTGAAACACAAACAGCTCTTTACTCGCACGAAGGCTCGACTGCTATGAACAAGGGAATTCAGATTCATTCCGTATTTCAAGATTTCCAGAAGGCTTTTGTCACTGTACCACACAAGCGACTTGTAATCAAATTGCGTGCTGATGGAATATCGTCTCAGTTATGGGCTCAGATTCGCGATTTCCTGTCAGAGACGTCACAGTGCGTAGTAATGAGGGAAACTCATCGCGTAAAACAGTAGTCATTTCTAGCGTTCCACACGGTAATGTTATAGGTCGTTTGCTGTTCCTTACCTACATAAATGATTTAGGAGACAATATGAACAGCCGTCTTAGGTATTTTGCAGATCACGCTGTCGTTTATGGTCTATTAAAGAAGAAGAACAACAAAACTAATTGCAAAACGATTTATATAAGATATCTGTCTAGTGCTAAAATTGGCAACTGAACCTAAGTACTGAAAAGTGTGAAGTCCTCGACATGAGTGCTACAAGGAATCCGCTAAACTGCGGTTACACGATAAATTATTCAAATGTAAAAGCCGTAAATTCAACTAAATACCTAGGAATTACAATTACGAGCAACTTAAATTAGAAAGAACTCACGGAAAACGTTGTGGTGTAGGCGAACCAAAGACTGCGTTTTACTGGCAGAAGATGCAACAGATCTACTAAAGAGACTAGAATGAGATTTTCACTCTGCAGCGGAGTGTGCGCTGATATGAAACTTCCTGGCAGATTAAAACTGTGCGCCCGACCGAGACTCGAACTCGGGACCTTTGCCTTTCGCGGGCAAGTGCTCTACCATCTGAGCTACCGAAGCACGACTCACGCCCGGTACTCACAGCTTTACTTCTGCCAGTATCTCGCCTCCTACCTTCCAAACTTTACAGAAGCTCTCCTGCGAACCTTGCAGAACTAGCACTCCTGAAAGAAAGGATATAGGGGAGACATGGCTTAGCCACAGCCTGGGGGATGTTTCCAGAATGAGGAGAGCTTCTGTAAAGTTTGGAAGGTAGGAGGCGAGATACTGGCAGAAGTAAAGCTGTGAGTACCGGGCGTGAGTCGTGCTTCGGTAGCTCAGATGGTAGAGCACTTGCCCGCAAAAGGCAAAGGTCCCGAGTTCGAGTCTCGGTCGGGCACACAGTTTTAATCTGCCAGGAAGTTTTACTAAAGAGACTCTTTACACTACGCTTGTCCGTCCTCTTTTAGAATAATGCTGCGCGTTGTGAGATTCGTACAGATAGGATTAAAGGAATACATCGGGAAAGATCAAATAAGAGCAGCAAGTTTTGTAATGGCGAGAAATAGGGGAGAGAGTATCACGGGCATCATACAGGATTTTGGACGCACAACATTATAACTAAATTTCATCACTAACTTTCTCCACCGAATATGAAAAGATTTTGTTGACGCCGACCTACAAAGAGAGAAACGATCGTAATAGTAAAACAAGTGAAATCAGAGCCACTATAGAGAGATGTAGGTGGTGTGGCTTGGCAAGACAGCCAAGTCACTAGGAGAGGAAGCCGAAAGGCACGCGTTTAGCTCACGCAGGCTGGCGTGAGGTCTGGAACAGGTCAAGGTCTTATAGTAGCAAAAATAGTACGTGATTTCTGGAATACTTAACTTTAATCCATAATTGGTGAACATCGGTCGGACGGTGCATGCATCACAAGATAAATAGCAAATGATAATGGCGCCTTGCTAGGTCGTAGCAAATGACGTAGCTGAAGGCTATGCTAACTATCGTCTCAGCAAATGAGAGCGTAATTTGTCAGTGAACCATCGCTAGCAAAGTCGGCTGTACAACTGGGGCGAGTGCTAGGACGTCTCTCTAGACCTGCCGTGTGGCGGCGCTCGGTCTGCAATCACTGATAGTGGCGACACGCGGGTCCGACGTATACTACCGGACCGCGGCCGATTTAAAGGCTACCACCTAGCAAGTGTGGTGTCTGGCGGTGACACCACAGTAGGTGTTCTTTTTTTCCGCACGCTGTTCGAGAGTGGAATAATGGAGAATTATTGTGAAGCAATTAACCCTCTCCCAGGCACTAAATGTGATTTGGAGAGCATCGATGTAGATGGAGATGAAACGAACGACTGTTCAAGTATCCGTAAGTAAGCAACTAACCGTCTGTAAAAACGACGCGACTGCATCATCTGCCACATACACCGAGGTGTGACAAGTCTTGGGATAGCAACATGCACATATACTGATGGCGGTAGTGTCGCGTACACAGGGTATAAAAGGGCAGTGCACTGGCGGAGCTGCCAGTTGTACTCAGGTGATTCATGTGCAGAGGTTTCCGACCTGATTATGGCCGCAACGACGGGAATTAACACGCTTCGGACTTGGAATGGTAGTTTGAGCTAGACGCATAGGACATTCCACTTCGGAAATCGTTAGGGAATTCAATATTCCGAGATCTACAGTGTCAAGAGTGTGCCAAGAATAGCAATTTAAGGCATTAACTCTCACCACGGACAACGCAAGGGCCGCCGGACTTCACTTAACGACAGATACAGGGTGTTTCAAAAATGAACGGTATATTTGAAACGGCAATAAAAACTAAACGAGCAGCGATAGAAATACACCGTTTGTTGCAATATGCTTGGGACAACAGTACATTTTCAGGCGGAGAAACTTTCGAAATTACAGTAGTTACAATTTGCAACAACAGATGGCGCTGCAAGTGATGTGAAAGATATAGAAGACAACGCAGTCTGTGGGTGCGCCATTCTGTACGTCGTCTTTCTGCTGTAAGCGTGTGCTGTTCACACGTGCAAGTGTGCTGTGGACAACATGGTTTATTCCTTAGAACAGAGGATTTTTCTGGTGTTGGAATTCCACCGCCTAGAACACAGTGTTGTTGCAACAAGACGAAGTTTTCAACGGAGGTTTAATGTAACCAAAGGACCGAAAAGCGATACAATAAAGGATCTGTTTGAAAAATTTCAACGGACTGGGAACGTGACGGATGAACGTGCTGGAAAGGTAGGGCGACCGCGTACGGCAACCACAGAGGGCAACGCGCAGCTAGTGCAGCAGGTGATCCAACAGCGGCTTCGGGTTTCCGTTCGCCGTGTTGCAGCTGCGGTCCAAATGACGCCAACGTCCACGTATCGTCTCATGCGCCAGAGTTTACACCTCTATCCATACAAAATTCAAACGCGGCAACCCCTCGGCGCCGCTACCATTGCTGCACGAGAGACATTCGCTAACGATATAGTGCACAGGATTGATGACGGCGATATGCATGTGGGCAGCATTTGGTTTACTGACGAAGCTTATTTTTACCTGGACGGCTTCGTCAATAAACAGAACTGGCGCATATGGGGAACCGAAAAGCCCCCTGTTGCAGTCCCATCGTCCCTGCATCCTCAAAAAGTACTGGTCTGGGCCGCCATTTCTTCCAAAGGAATCATTGGCCCATTTTTCAGATCCGAAACGATTACTGCATCATGCTATCTGGACATTCTTCGTGAATTTGTGGCGGTACAAACTGCCTTAGACGACACTGCGAACACCTCGTGGTTTATGCAAGATGGTGCCCGGCCACATCGCACGGCCGACGTCTTTAATTTCCTGAATGAATATTTCGATGATCGTGTGATTGCTTTGGGCTATCCGAAACATACCGGAGGCGGCGTGGATTGGCCTCCCTATTCGCCAGACATGAACCCCTGTGACTTCTTTCTGTGGGGACACTTGAAAGACCAGGTGTACCGCCAGAATCCAGAAACAATTGAACAGCTGAAGCAGTACATCTCATCTGCACGTGAAGCCATTCCGCCAGACACGTTGTCAAAGGTTTCGGGTAATTTCATTCAGAGACTACGCCATATTATTGCTACGCATGGTGGATATGTGGAAAATATCGTACTATAGAGTTTCCCAGACCGCAGCGCCATCTGTTGTTGAAAATTGTAACTACTGTAATTTCGAAAGTTTGTCTGCCTGAAAATGTACTGTTGTCCCAAGCATATTGCAACAAACAGTGTATTTCTATCGCTGCTCGTTTAGTTTTTATTGCCGTTTCAAATATACCGGTCATTTTTGAAACACCCTGTAGCAGTGGTGTCAGCGTAGAGTTGTGAGTACTAACGGACAGGCTACAATGCGTGAAATAATCGCATAAATCCATGTGTGACCTGTGGCGAACATATCCGTTAGGACAGTGCAGCGAAATGTGGCGTTAATGGGCTGTGACAGCAGACGACCGACGCGAGAGCCTTTGCCGACAGCACGGCATCTCCAGCAGCGGCTGTCCTGGGCTCGTGACCATGTCGGTTGGATCCTAGACAGCTGGGCAGATCAGTCTCGATTTCAGTTGGTAAGAGCTGGTGGTGGCTTTCGAGTATGGCGCAAACCCCACCAAGCCATCGACCCAGGTTGTCCACAATTCACTGTGCAAGCTGGTGGTGGCTCAGTAATGGTATGGACTCTGTTTATATGCCACTGGGCGACAATTATTCGTGACTAGTTTGAAGAACGTCCTGGACAATTCGAGCGAACGATTTGGCCACCCGTGGAACATTTAAGGGACATATTCTATGGATCAGTTTGTGCACAAACTCCTTCACCGACAGCATTTTCGCGGTTATGAACAGCTATTGATGCAGCATGGCTCAATATTCCTTCAAGGACCTTCTACTTGTTATGTCTATGCCACACTACGCCGGGCAAAAGAGGGTCCGACACGATTTTAGGAGGTGACCCGTGACTTCTGTCACCTCAGTATACCAATTACCTGTAGAAAGTGGCATGTGTCCCGCATACCACTGGAACGGTGACTTTGTAGCTCCTGGCCTTTCGTGCACTCTCTAATGCGGCTGTATTTTGGTTTATTTAGGTCCTACGCCGCGGCCGGTGCTTGAAACCTAAGACTGACATACATCAGGTGGTTCTGCCACGAACGGCAGATGTGCTGTCTTTTAACATAGGCATGTACACTTTGTACTGATTTTAGGTATACTCATTATTGTCTATATATTTTTTGATTATATCGGCTTTTGTGCTTCTGGTATAGGCCTTCATTTTCCATTTACAGATGCACCTGAAGATGGAGCTGTGATCCCGAAACCAGGCTGTGTAAGAATTTACTAATGAATAGTTCGTACAACTGTAACGGATGTTTCAAATATCAGACATTTACATAATGGTTGTGGATGTCGCACTATCAGAAAACTATATTACAATAACTGTTCTACGTGGACACCATTCACGTGATACGTGACAACAGGTGTCAGAGTGTCTCCTTCGTAACTTCTGAACGGTAGCGTTAGGACGTCCAAACCGCACTGTTGGCCGCGGGGCATGATGGAAATTAGTATGAGCATGGTATGGTTTGGTTTAGCGGCGAAGCCCACTTTCATTTGGATGGGTTCGTCAGTAACGAAAACTGGCGCATTTGTGCGACTGAGAATCCGTATTTCGCGGTCGAGGCGCCTCTTCACCCTCAACGGCAGACTGCGTGGAGTGCAGTGTCCGGTCACGGAATAATCGGTGCGATATTCCTTGATGGCACAGTGACTACCTGCAGGTTTTGGAAGATGATTCCGCCCCCGTTATCCAAAGTGACCCTGATTTCGACACAATGTCGTTCATGCAAGGCGGAGCTCGACCCCATCGAAGCAGGAGTGTGTTCGATGTTCTGGAGGAGCACTTTGGGGACCGCATTCTGGCTCTCCAGTACCCAGAGGCCACTGACATGGGTCTCGATTGGCCACCGTATTCTCCTAATCTGAACCTGTGCGACTCCTTTTTGTGTGCCTGTATTAAAGACAAGGTGTACAACGACAACGCCAAAACCATTCTAAGCTGAAAACAGCCATTCAGGAGGTCATCGACAGCATCGATATTCCGACACCAGTAGGTCATGCAGAATGTCACTATTCGTCTGCGCCTCATCACCAATGATGGCAACATATCGAACATGTCAATCTAAATCCGAGTTTCTATAGTGACTTTTACATATTGAATAAAGTGTGTGCGTGCCGTAGTTTGTCTCTAAATTACTTTTTCCTTCATGTAGTTTAATAATTGTCACCCTGTAAATGGCCGTATCTTTTGATTGCACTTACAAGCTTAAATTTTTTACATAGCCAAGGGACTATGAACTGTAGTATTTGACCAAATTCAACTTAATACCTCAACTCGGACCTGAGACAAAGGAGTCTTAACAGGCGGACGACAACGCGGTCCTGTAAAAGTTTGTACCTATTGGAAATCGAACCCTTAAAAAATGACTCATATCAACCAGGATCATGCGAAACCCAACATGCGTTTCTCCCATGACAACCTGAATGCCATTAATCAAAGCATTTGACTCAGTATCACTCCTAATAAGTTTATACGAACGCTACTATCGTATGGGCTATCAAATCACGCACTTCACAAAACGAATTAACTTAGTATCGTATGATTACAGTATCAACGACTCACAGTTGCAATTCGTCAAGTCTTAGATATACGTTGGTGCAATAATTTTTAGGGAGATGAAATGGAACGGTCACAGAGGCTTAGTCGTAGGTAAACACTGTGGTTCACTGACAGGAGACTAGAATGCCGTCAGTCTACAAAGGAGACTGCTTACAAACACTTGTGCGACCTACCTTAGAGTGTTTCTCAAGCGCGTGGCACCCGTACCAAATAGGACTAGCGTATATTGGACGTATCAGACAAGGGCAGAACGCAAGATGTCTGGTTTGTTTCACTCGCGGGACAACGTTTTTATTTTGTTATGGTTTTAGGGCGCAAAACTGCTACGGTCAGCGCCAGGTCTGTGGCTTAGGTAAAAAATCAGCAGCAATGGAAGCGAAGCTCAAAAAGTGGTGAAACTAAAATACAGAAGGAAAGTTTAGAAAACCACTATAGAACGGGGAGGGGGGGTGTTTTCCCCAAAAAGAGCTTCAGATGACCGACGTCATCTCACTGACACTAATAAACTAGGACGCGATCGGCTGAGCTCGTGTCATCTGCTAAAATGGAAGATGTATCAGGTGACAGCTGTAGACGGGACCGTAGCGGAGTAAAATAGGGGCACTCAAGTAAAAGGTGTCTCACCGTCCACAGTTTGGAGCAGTGGGAACAAAGCGGGGGAGGATCGCCACTTAAAAGATGTCGATGGCTAAAAAGACAGTAGCCTATCCGGAGTCTAGTTAAAATTACCTCCTCCCGACGACGAGTTTGGGAGGAAGAGGTCCAAGCGGGACAGCGTGACGGGAACGCATAAGAAACTGAACTGGCACACGTTTTAGCCCTTTCGTGACCAGCGGGATACATGTGCCACACATACAAATTCATTTATCTGAGTTCACAGGCATGTGAACTTCCCACATCTGGGTGGTGCTGCGATCTAGCGTTGCTTGTATCAACTGTTAGGAGCAAACAGGCACATTGTTTGGCACCTAATGTGCGAACGTCGGTTAATTGTTTGACTTGTGCATTGTGTCTTGTGTTTTGACGGTTTTATGTATTTTTTTCCTGTTTGCAATAGGTACTCTTACTAAAGGTATTTATCGTCTTTTTTGCACTCTTTGCTAGAAATAAACATATTTATCTATGAAACACTTTTAAATTAGTTTAGTGTTCTTGCCTTACGGGTAAGGTTGCCATAATTTGTTACTAGCCAACCGGGAAGTTTCTCTAAAATTAACTGAAAACTGTCGTAATTTGTAAATCATAAACAGGGACATTTCGGGACATTTTTCTTAACCTTAAAAAAAAAGTGAAATATTTGTTTAAATTGCTGCTCTATTCAATAGATTTAGTAAAAAAAATGAATGAACATTTTATACTGTAATTAATTTAATAAAAACCAAGTGATGGCATTCAAATCGTAATAACATTTTATAATATTAGTACTGGTAACAAGAATTTTTTTTATTTTGAAACATTAATACGAGACACAAAATTGTCTACTGAAACACTATGTTTAAGTGCAAAGATCACATAATTTGTTATCCTACGGCTCAAGTTTATTTGAATTCTGAGCATTGGAGAAAAGATCTTGAGCGCTGTATGATGTATTCATAAAACTTACAGGAACTCAATTGACAATTAAAAACGCATTTAGTTATTGCTTCAACCGTTGGTACTTCTAATCCGTTTCGTTCCTCAGTCCACTGCACATTCGTGAGAGAAAATATTCGTTCCACGTTTGCATTATGCCCTGGAATAGTGAAGACGAATTCACACAGATTGAGCAACTGAGAATACTGTTCTTCGCATACAATCCGTCGAAAGAAATAGGTCCATTTCCCCTTACATGATTTACTACCCCAGTTATTGCTATTTTTGTTGATTTCTGATTCAGTGAGCAGCTTGAGTAAAGAAAACTGGTCAAACGATAAACTATCATCTACTGACACTCTTCTACCTTGTACAAATGTTATTGTCCTTGTCACATTTCCATTCAGAACCTGAGTCCAGCAACATCCATTTAAAAATGAAAAACTCATTGAGATTTGTTGACCATTTTTCTAAATAAGCTATACATGCTTCATAAAGCTGTTATACATCAACATGAAATTTTTGAATTTCTCTATTTAATGCAACCTCGCTTTTCCGTAAGAGAGATGTCACTTAGTGGAATAAAAATTTCTTCTTTACGACGTTCTCTGATGCTGCTAGTATTTTCCAAAATCGCAGCTACTTCTGTAACATTGCTGTCTGCTTTTTCAAGTTTAAGTATTCGTCTCTGAAACACACTCAACTGACTATGCAGGAACCATCGATATACTTCCGTTAACGGTTCTGGAAGAGGGTTGTCAGAAATTTAACCACCTTGTTTTTGTACGTGACAACAATGCATTATGCACTATGTCCATAACCTCACAAAACTCCTGTAGGGGCTCCGTTCGTACTGTGTACATGGAGAAGTAATCGAAAAGTGTAATTATTAGACTTGGCCACTGTTTCTATGTTTCGATACAGTGTATTGATACGTGGAACTGTTTCAGTGTTTCGGAACGGCTGTGGTTCACTGTTTCGAAACGGTGTTTCATTCCGCCCCTGTCTCGGATAACCGGGCCATATATTCGATCTCGAGCCAGACACAGAAACTGTATCGTCGTTTCAAAATAAGGCTGTTTCAGTCCACCTGTGCTTGGAACGGACTAATTGTAACGGAACAGTGATGTTTCATTCCGCTCTGTGTCGGACGAGATTCGGGCTCGGCACAGGTACTGAAACACAACATACCACTTGATGAAACACTTTCAAGAGTGTCGAAGTCTTTTTGACAAGTAATAGCATGAAGCTTAAGATATCCGAAAATAAAGCTTCGTTTCCAGCTGACTGCCCTATTCCGAAATTGCGTAACATCTGCTTTATAAACACTAACCAAACAATAAAACAACGCATACTATTCACATTCCAAATAATAAATATGTGAAAATCATTCAGTTAAATTACACTTTTTTATAACATACGCTTCTCTGTTCATATACAGTAATCATATTAAGAAACGCAAGTAAGCCAACAACATTTTGAATAAAGAAAGGCATAGACTGACCGTTATTAGACATATACATAAATTTGGTGTAGATATAATTGCAAGCAATCTGTGTGACGTATCACTGATAGTGTAATGGTGAACGGGAAGGGCTGGCAAGCATGGTGAGTTTATAGTAACGGTTCGAAACACCTTGAAAGACAAAATTTTTTCTGTTATATTTTGTTATGTATTCGAATTATTTGGCATTATTTGTGAGTCTATAGTCACTGTGCCTATTATCCACAATGATTCCCTTTGTGTGCATGGAAATTAGCAGGAGCATATCCGTTGTTCCTGCAGTTTGCTCCCACCTCCAGTTTCGTTCGTGGTGGTTCTTCTGTCTTCAGCTATGGCTGTCCTCAGCCAATTGAAAAGTATGAAAGTCACACGACACGAAAGCAGCGCATTTGCTGCAGGAAATACGAAACTGCCAAGACGCCTAAGTGATAATTTCATACTTTCTGCGGAATGATTAGAGCTGTCGCACCTGATTTGTGTTTAAATGGACATACTTATACAGTAGACATTCAAGATGATAAAATGTGTAAGTTTATTAGATTACAAAACACAGACAGTTTCATTGTTTCGAAACAGCGTATCGAAACATTACATTGTACTGTTTCATTTGTTTCGAAACAGTTACGTGTTTCAGTTTGCCTATCTCTAGTAATTATAAAGATTTCTACGTTAACACTCAACACGTCAGCGGCTGTCGTGGTAGCACTGTGTAGTATGTGAGCAGGGTAGCCAACTCCTAAAAGATTTTAGTTTACTTCGATTTTCAGTCTAGCAAATACATTGCTTGTACCTGCTCGTCGCACTACTCCAAAATTAGTGTCAAGCATTGTCACCGCAAAATGCAGTACACTTATCAGTTTCATTTTCTTCTAATGCAGTAATTCAGTACGTACTTACTGTAAGGGCGTTTTCATTTGGCAGCGAAACTGAATTTAAGCAATTTAACTTGAATGCCATTCTGACGTGTAAAATATTGAATAACTAATGGAAACATTTTTTCAGCCTTTTGATTACTCGCGTCTGTAGCCATTGAATAACAGCGGACCAGGAAAGGTCGTCAGAAATTTGTCTGAGTGTCAGGTGCCACAACTGCTTCCGAAAGTGCTGTTGTTTTGGTTCTCCCCAACGTCACACTCTTCGCTGTGATAGAATCGTTACGAAGATGGGAGCTTAGGCTAGAAGTACAATCCACCGATTTCAGACACACATGATATTTTACGGTATGAGAACACATTGTTAATTCCGCTTCAGCTACTGATTGGCTCTCTTTTGATCAGTTTTAAATAAAAAGTTGTCTATTTTTTAAGTGCTAGCAGAGCACATGTTTGATTTATGCTTTTGGCTGCCTAAATGATCTGTAATATCTGCCCTTCCTCCATATGAAATGGAAACGTAAGACATATATTCCACATTCCACTTCATAGTCATGGCTTCCTCCTTTGACGAAATACCATTCTTCTCCATATTTCTCTTGAAAGGAACACTTTCGCTTTTGCATTTGGAGCTCACTTCACACACAGAGTAAGCCTCGGAAGAGAACCCCGTAGCTGCAACGTCGTAACTGAACTGAATCTCAAAACAAGAGTTTATAATAGAAATTAGCGTTACGCGCAATAAAGGCCGTTTAATAGACGCTGGGACGTGCAACAATGAAACAATGAAACAAAAATCATTATTTTGCCTAACAGTGACAGTTGAAATAAAAATCCACGCCAGCATTTGGGAAGAAATAGACGGTATGAGCGTATTTCTCTGGCATCACAACACCTGTACTAAAAGCCATTTTCGGGACACTCATTTTTTGATCCGAAACCGGGAGTGTCTCGGAAAACCGTGACATCTGGAAAGCCTACTTATGGGTAGTATATGTGAAGTCCTTCTGTATCTACCTTTTGTTCACATTTGCGTCTAAATTTTTACATTTTTATATTTTATTCGTTGCTGCAATTTTATTTCCCTTGATTTATATAGGAATGGAAACCTCCATGAACTCCTTGTTTGTTTTTTGCTTTGTATACTTCTAGCTGAAAGCTGCCTTACAAGAGCAAGGTGAAAAGAAAACTAGACACATTTTCCTCAATTATTAAAGTTCAAAAATATGGTTCAAATGGCTCTGAGCACTATGGGACTCGGAACATCTGAGGTCATCAGTCCCATAGAACTTTTGAACCTAACTAACCTAAGGACATCACACACATCCATGCCCGAGGCAGGATTCGAACCTGTGACCGTAGCAGTCACGCGGTTCCGGACTGAAGTGCCTAGAACCGCACGGCCACGGCGGCCGGCCATTACAGTTCCACATGATGAAACTGTTTACTATTGCAACGCCCAAATGAAAAACAAATCGACACCGCCACCATTTCAGTGACTCACTGCCAGTAGCATATTCTTCTCTGTGTGGACCGTACCAATATATAGCTCGCGTAACGGTTGTGAACTCGGCTATGGATGCAGGGCAGGATATAGCTGAGGTTATACAATCTCTATTTTTCTTGTGGCTTTCGGGTGGTGAGCTGTTGACAAAACTATAAATAGCTTATTAGCTTGGAATTTTTGACATAATAATGGAACTTACTTCATTTGTTTTACATATCCCATTCCCTAGTAACAGAAAAAAATATTTTAAGTGAGACGTTTGTGTCCCGCTGGACTAGAGGAGGAATAAATTTAGGAAACCTTTTATTCCTGTTCAAGTGGGACTTATACACCCCACTTAAAATAATTACAAAACTACAAACAACAATTAAACTTAGAAACATGACGTCACTCAGAATGCTTAACAAAAGCAGAAAACCAGTTTTTACAGTAATAAGTGCAATTTTAATTAATTCAGTGACAAATGAGTAAAGCCTACTAGCAAAGTTTCAAGAAATAGAATCGAGTGAAGACTCTAGGAGAATACACTACTACTCTCCACGTACAGCTCCCGTAAGGGCCGCGACGATAGGACTTACTGCATTTCTTACAGACGCGTGGAAGCAACCACTCATCCTGTGCTCTGTAGGGGATCGGAACGGACAGAAACCCTGGTGTAGCGAGAAACACCCTCTACCATGCACCACGATATGCGGAGCATTTATGTAGATCTAGCTGCTCGTTGTTAGAGTTATTAGGCTCTAAGCCTTTAATATCTTTTGCCGTCCTGCTTAATATATTTTGACCGAGTGATTGCTGACGTCGTAAGTTCCTCTCATGCTCAAGAAACCCAGAAAACATTTTCACGTACTGGCGCTTAAGGACGCTAAAGCATAACAAATCGGAAAAACAGTATATCAAAATTTCGAAGTTTCGGAAAGGAAACACATCAATATGTCCTGCAGATAGAGCAGTAATAATTCAAAAATGGTAAATGATTAACTACTCTAAAAAGAAAAGAACGCACCACGAAGGAATTATCCGAATGGGACAGAAATCCACAGAGGTGAATTACATGCACAGACAAACGAATGAATTCAATTTCAGCAAAAATTCCATGGATTTATTCAGAGAAAGAACTTCAAAAACCGAGTAAGTCAATAACGCGTTGGTCCATCCTTGGCCCTTGTGCAAGCAGTTATTCGGCTTGTCATTGATCGATGGAGTTGTTGAGTTGTTGGTGCCCTCTTGAGGGATACCGTGCCAAATTCTGTCCAACTGGCACGTTGGATCGTCAAAATCCCGAGATCGTTATGGGGTCTTCCCCATAATACTCCAAACATTGTGAATTGGGGAGAGATTTGGCGACCTTGCTGGCCAAGGTAGGGATTGGCAAGGATGAAAATAAGCAATAGAAACTCTCGCCCTGTACTGGGGCGATATTATGTTGCTGAAATGTGAGCCCAGAAAGGTTTCCCATGAAACGCAACAAAACGGGGCGTAGAAATCGTCGACGCAACGTTGTGTTGAAAGAGTGCCGCGGTTTGAACATCAAAGAGGTCCTGCTATGCAACTAAATGGCACCCCGGGCCATCACTCCAGGATCTCGGGTCGTGTGGCGAGCAACGGTGGGACTGCTATCCTAAGGATCTCCAGAGCTTCTCCAGACATGCTTTCGGCATGGGATTTCACTGAATGGAGCAAGGTTGTCTTCATTGATAAGTCTCGTCTCAAACTGAGCCCCGATGACTAGGAGAGACATATTTGGAGACGCCTCGTGCAGTGATCACATACCAACCTGACTGTCCCTCCTATACTGCCCTACAACCACGAATGATGATGTGGGGTGCCGTTTCTTCTCATAGCAGGTCCCCTTTGGTTGTCATACGCTGCACCCTTACAGCACATCAGTAAGTCGACGATATTCTACGCCCCATTTTGTTGCCCTTCATGACAAGTCATCCTGAATTTCCCTTTCAGCAAGATAATACCCGCCCGCAGACGACGAGAGTTTCTACTGCTTGTCTTTGTTCTTGCCAAACCCTACCTATGGCACTAAAGTCGCCGGATCTGTCGCCTACTCATCTTCCCCCCCCCCCCCTCCCCAATCTGGAACGTTATGGGCAGGGCCTTCCAACCAGTTCGGCATTCTGATGACCTCACGCGCCAACTGGATAGAAGTTGGCACGACACCTCTGAGGACGCCATAGAGCAACTATCAATGGCAAGGCGGGTTTGGTTGATTTGGGGGAAGAGACCAAACTGCGATGTCTTCGGTCTCATCGGATTCGGGTAGGATGGTGAAGGAAGTCGGCCGTGCCCCCTTCAAAGGAACTATCCCGGCATTTGCCTGAAGCGATTTAGGGAACTCACGGAAAAGCTAAATCAGGATGGCCGGACGCGGGATTGAACCGTTGTCCTCCCGAATGCGAGTCCAGTGTGCTAACTACAGCGCCACCTCGCTCGGTTAATGCCAAAGCGAATAAGCGCTTGCATAAGGGCCAGAAGTTCACCAGTGCATTATTGACTTTCTCAATTTGCGAAGCTCTTTCTGTAAACAAATCACCCAATTTCTTTGTCTGTATGTGTACATCACATCTAACGATTTCCGTCCCCTTCGAATTATTCCTTCGTAGTGCGTAGTTTATTTTTTCTTACGGTATAAAAGTAACAAATTACACATTGTGGAAATTTATATCCATTGAGCTTCACGAACCGTAACCTATTATTTGCCGTGCGAATAAGAGTAAACAGCAATAATAAAATCACGAATTAGATACTGTAAATTAAATAAACTAGTGACACCAGTGAAGAATGTATCAGCACACACAGACGTAGTGGGGTTGTGGACAAAAGTGTGGAAACATCGCAAGAAATGCAGGCTTTAACATTAACGTAGATGCTTTCCAAGCCTGCAGGTTGCGCTGTTGTATTTGACCACGAAAGGCACGTCTGTAACGTATTAAATACGTTACAAAGTCACTCGCGGTCCCAACACTGTTCTGTGTAAAACTTTCTGGCAGATAAAACTGTGTGCCGGACCAAGACTCGAACTCGGGACCTTTGCCTTTCGCGGTCAAGTGCTCTACCATCTGAGCTACCCAAGCACGACTCACGCTCCGTCTTCACAGCTTTACTCTTGCCAGTATCTCGTCTCCTACCTTCCAAACTTTGTTACTTTTAAACATAGCTTTATTCATTCTCGAGTTATAGCAGTTACATGCGGCAGCAGTGGGACCTACCTTCCAAACTTTACAGAAGCTCTCCTCCGAACCTTGCAGAACTAGCACTCCTGCAAGAAAGGATATTGCGGAGACATGGCTTAGACAGAAGGTAGGTGACGAGATGCTGGCAGAAGTAAAGCTGTGAGGACCGGGCGTGAGTCGTGCTTCGGTAGCTCAGATGGTAGAGCACCTGCCCGCTAAAGGCAAAGGTCCCGAGTTCGAGTCTCGGTCCGGCACACAGTTTTAATCTGCCAGGAAGTTTCATATCAGCGCACGCTCCGATGTAGGGTGAAAATATCATTCTAGAAACATCCCCCAGGCTGTGGCTAAGCCATGTCTCCGCAATATCCTTTGGAACTTTTGAAGGACATACTTGGTGGTATTGTGGACAAATTTGAAATTGTAAAATATGTTGGAGACAATGATAATTACCAATGTAAAATTCGATGCTCTTTATTTTGTGAAGGATTCAGTCAGGACGACCAGCTAACTGATGAAATGAAAAGATGGTAACAAAATTGCATCAGATATTGTTGATAATGAACCACCTGCTTAAAAACACTAATTTTCCGTAAATGTATTACTCTGTTCTTATATGTACCTAGTTATGTTGATTGCCTTATATATGGTATTACATCTTTGAACGTCGTTTTATTTCTATCATCTGTAATCAAAAACATTTAACGACTTCGCGTTTTACTGCCTTTTTTCATCATACACAGGACATGTCCCAAAACAAACACGGGTTTGTAGCGCTCAATCAGTGCGTGTGGTAGTTATAAATCTGTAGACGATTGGAAGACGTGTGCCTTGAATTGAGCACAGGCTTAGAAAGGGAATTAGCGTTAAAAACCTTAGCGTGTCCAAGGGCCTTTGAGGGAAGGGGGGGAGGGGCGCAAGTACCTATGTATGTGGAGGCCAGTGTGTGCGAAGAACAATGTATAACATGCTGGACCATCAACACATAAAAAGTTATAATGATTTTTTCTTCCAACCTTCCTTTCAACAAGTCTTCATGAGTAGCATTCGACTCTCCTTGAACCAGTTTTTCATCCACCTATTTTTTTCTGGTTTGAACATAATAGGTACCTGAAAGAAACACTTAATGAGACGGTTCAGCAGTTTCCCTACTGTAGAACATCCGCTATATTGTGTTTTTCATTTATAAAAAAAAATAGTTTTACACACCAGCACCTCTTGAGATAGTTTGCAGTCAATGTCAAATTTACATTCGGATACGTCACCTGCTCGATTTGACGTAACGACAGGTAAACACTTTTTTTGTTCCCGCCGAGCAAACCACTTATTTTATTGCGTTTCCGCGGCACACGAACGTATCTGTCTTTGTGTTCTACCAACTCAATCACGTGCTATTACCCTCTTACGTCGTACTCCTCGGGTTTTTGCACGGGGTCATTAGCTGGATTTCGACATCACTCATCGCGAGGCTTATCGACTCGCAATGAAATTTGCTGGAGTGTGTTTCAGATATCTCTCGAGAGCGATAATTTACGCACAATTTAACGAGCTTCGCACTCGAGTGGGTCTCGACGATCACTTTCCTGCTGGCAGTGCGTATCTCGTGGACGGTCCGAGTAATTGTTGCAGGGTTTCACTAACAGAGATGTAAAACTACTTGTCGAAGAATCGGTGCTGTCTGAGTCCACTGCTATGATGCGAAATGGAATATTCAGATTTTACTCATTAAGATATGGAAAATGCTACAGTGAATAAGTATAGTACCTGAGGAAAACAACACTGCTTCAGTACGGTACAATTTTCTGTACACTTCTGCACGTTAAAGGTGGTGATCCGTCGCTTTTGGATGGAATACTGCACACACCTCTGCAGCGAATTTCGATTTCTTTCGACCATCCCCGGATTCGCTCGTAACTCTTGACAAGGCTGTAGCTTTCGCTGTTTTTGAGATGACCACTTGCTGAAAAATCCAAAGGAATGAGGATAGTGATCTTCGGGAAGCTAAGGCACCGGCCCTGCTCGACCTATCCATCTCGGAACGTACTGAAGATCTAGCGCGAAATTAGAATGATACATTAATACCTTCAGCTGCCGACGGGCGTTGATATATATCAACGGGGACAGGTGAAAAAGTGTGCCCCGACCGGGACTCGAACCCGGGATCTCCTGCTTACATGGCAGACGCTCTATCCATCTGAGCCACCGACAGAGGACAGTGCGACTGCAGGGATTATCTCGCGCACGCCTGCCGCGAGACCCACATTCTCACCTTATATGTCCACACACTACATTCCTAGTCTCCTACCCAACACACTCATTACTCGTGGAAGATATTCTTACCAAGTCCCGTAAGATTTCGGGTAATATGCGTGCCTCCGCAGAGAAGAGGAAGAACAGACACCAGATCCATATAAGTATGTTGATGTTGTGGTCTTCAGTCCTGAGACTGGTTTGATGCAGCTCTCCATGCTACTCTATCCTGTGCAAGCTTTTTCATCTCCCAATACCTACTGCAACCTACATCCTTCTGAATCTGCTTAGTGTATTCATCTCTTGGTCTCCCTCTACGATTTTTACCCTCCACGCTGCCCTCCAATACTAAATTGGTGATCCCTTGATGCCTCAGAACATGTCCTACCAACCGATCCCTTCTTCTGGTCAAGTTGTGCCACAAACTTCTCTTCTCCCCAATCCTATTCAATACTTCCTCATTAGTTATGTGATCTACCCATCTAATCTTCAGCATTCTTCTGTAGCACCACATTTCGAAAGCTTCTATTCTCTTCTTGTCCAAACTATTTATCGTCCATGTTTCACTTCCATACATGGCTACACTCCATACAAATACTATCAGAAATGACTTCCTATTCAATACTTCCTCATTAGTTATGTGATCTACCCATCTAATCTTCAGCATTCTTCTGTAGCACCACATTTCGAAAGCTTCTATTCTCTTCTTGTCCAAACTATTTATCGTCCATGTTTCACTTCCATACATGGCTACACTCCATACAAATACTATCAGAAATGACTTCCTGACACTTAAATCTATACTCGATGTTAACAAATTTCTCTTCTTCAGAAACGCTTTCCTTGCCATTGCCAGTCTACATTTTATATCCTCTCTACTTCGACCATCATCAGTTATTTTGCTCCCCAAATAGCAAAACTCCTCTACTACTTTAAGTGTCTCATTTCCTAATCTAATTCCCTCAGCATCACCCGACTTAGACTACATTCCATTATCCTCGTTTTGCTTTTGTTGATGTTCATCTTATATCCTCCTTTCGAGACACTGTCCATTCCATTCAACTGCTCTTCCAAGTCCTTTGCTGTCTCTGACAGAATTGCAATGTCATCGGCGAACCTCAAAGTTTTTATTTCTTCTCCATGAATTTTAATACCTACTCAGAATTTTTCTTTTGTTTCCTTTACTGCTTGCTCAAGATACAGATTGAATAACATCGGGGAGAGGCTACAACCCTGTCTGACTCCCTTCCCAACCACTGCTTCCCTTTCATGCCCCTCGCTCTTATAACTGCCATCTGGTTTCTGTACAAATTGTAAATAGCCTTTCGCTCCCTGTATTTTACCCCTGCCACCTTTAGAATTTGAAAGAGAGTATTCCAGTCAACATTGTCAAAAGCTTTCTCTAAGTCTACAAATGCTAGAAACGTAGGTTTGTCTTTCCTTAATCTTTCTTCTAAGATAAGTCGTAAGGTCAGTATTGCCTCACGTGTTCCAGTGTTTCTACGGAATCCAAACTGATCTTCCCCGAGGTTGGCTTCTACTAGTTTTTCCATTCGTCTGTAAAGAATTCGTGTTAGTATTTTGCAGCTGTGACTTATTAAACTGATAGTTCGGTAATTTTCACATCTGTCAACACCTGCTTTCTTTGGGATTGGAATTATTATCTTCTTCTTGAAGTCTGAGGGTATTTCGCCTGTTTCATACATCTTGCTCACCAGATGGTAGAGTTTTGTCAGGACTGGCTGTCCCAAGGCCGTCAATAGTTCCAATGGAATGTTGTCTACTCCGGGGGCCTTGTTTCGACTCTGTGAAACTCTTCACGCAGTATCATATCTCTCATTTCATCTTCATCTACATCCTCTTTCATTTCCATAAAATTGTCCTCAAGTACATCGCCCTTGTATAGACCCTCTATATACTCCTTCCACCTTTCTGCTTTCCCTTCTTTGCTTAGAACTGGGTTTCCATCTGAGCTCTTGATATTCATACAAGTCGTTCTCTTATCTCCAAAGGTCTCTTTAATTTTCCTGTAGGCAGTATCTATCTTACCCCTAGTGAGACAAGCCTCTACATCCTTACATTTGTCCTCTAGCCATCGCTGCGTAGCCATTTTGCACTTCCTGTCGATCTCATTTTTGAGACGTTTGTATTCCTTTTTGCCTGCTTCATTTACTGCATTTTTATATTTTCTCCTTTCATCAATTAAATTCAATATTTCTTCTGTTACCCAAGGATTTCTACTAGCCCTCGTCTTTTTACCTACTTGATCCTCTGCTGCCTTCGCTACTTCATCCCTCAAAGCTACCCATTCTTCTTCTACTGTAGTTCTTTCCCCCATTCCTGTCAATTGTTCCCTTATGCTCTCCCTGAAACTCTGTACAACCTCTGGTTCTTTCAGTTTATCCAGGTCCCATCTCCTTAAATTCCCACCTTTTTGCAGTTTCTTCAGTTTTAATCTACAGGTCATAACCAATAGATTGTGGTCAGAGTCCACATCTGCCCCTCGAAATGTCTTACAATTTAAAACCTGGTTCCTAAATCTCTGTCTTACCATTATATAATCTATCTGATACCTTTTAGTATCTCCAGGGTTCTTCCATGTATACAACCTTCTTTCATGATTCTTAAACCAAGTGTTAGCTATGATTATGTTGTGTTCTGTGCAAAATTCTACCAGGCGGCTTCAATTTCTTAGCCCCAATCCATATTCACCTACCATGTTTCCTTCTCTCCCTTTTCCTACACTCGAATTCCAGTCACCCATGACTATTAAATTTTCGTCTCCCTTCACAATCTGAATAATTTCTTTTATTTCATCATACATTTCTTCAATTTGTTCGTCATCTGCAGAGCTAGTTGGCATATAAATTTGTAATACTGTAGTAGGTGTGGGCTTCGTATCTATGTTGGCCACAATAATGCGTTCACTATGCTGTTTGTAGTAGCTTACCCGCATTCCTATTTTCCTATTCATTATTAAACCATCTCCTGCATTACCCCTATTTGTGTTTATAATGCTGTAGTCACCTGACCAGAAGTCTTGTTCCTCCTGCCACCGAACTTCACTAATTCCCACTATATCTAACTTTAACCTATCCATTTCCCTTTTTAAATTTTCTAACCTACCTGCCCGATTAAGGGATCTGACATTCCACGCTCCGATCCGTAGAATGCCAGTTTTCTTTCTCCTGATAACGACGTCCTCTTGAGTGGTCCCCGCCCGGAGATCCGAATGGGGGACTATTTTACCTCCGGAATATTTTACCCAAGAGGACGCCATCATCATTTAATCATACAGTAAAGCTGCATGCCCTCGGGAAAAATTACGGCTTTAGTTTCCCCTTGCTTTCAGCCGTGCGCAGTACCAGCACAGCAATGCCGTTTTGGTTATTGTTACAAGGCCACATCAGTCAATCATCCAGACTGTTGCCCCTGCAACTACTGAAAAGGCTGCTGCCCCTCTTCAGGAACCACGCATTTGTCTGGCCTCTCAACAGATACCCCTCCGTTGTGGTTGCACCTACGGTACGGCTATCTGTATCACTGAGGCACGCAAGCCTGCCCACCAACGGCAAGGTCCATGGTTCATGGGGGGCATATAAGTATATATATAACCAACCATGCATCCAGTAAATTCAGCAATTCTTGAAGCCCGGTTAAATGTGACTTAAGGCATTTTAAATATCTTGTTACTAACCGCAACAACACACTCTAAGACAAAAATAAGCAGCACGAATGAATTATCGAAACTGGACGGAATCGGCATTTACACACAAAGAAATGATTACAATTTCAGAAAATTGGATGATTTATTCGAGAGAACGAACTTCACAAACTGAGCAAGTCAGTAACTCGTTGGTGCACAACTGGCCCTTATGCAAGCACATTTGGATTTGCACTGACAATCAAAGGGTTCCTAATATGAAACGAAATGGCACCCCAGACTATCAATTCTGGTTGGCGGATGGTATGGCTACTGACGGGCTCGTATCCCACCGCTGTCTGGGGAGTGCCCAGGTACGTCTGCGGTGGTCATCGGGGCTCAACCGGAAGCGGGGTTCATCAGTGAAGGCAACTGAACTCCAGTCAACGAGATTCCAGGCCGCGATGACCAGCTAAGGCGCTGGAGACGCCCCGGACGGCGGCGGGATACGAACCTGATTGTCACCCGCCTTATGGCTCGACAACGAGGAGTGACGGTCCACAGTGCCATTTCTTTTCCTAGCAGGACGCCTTTGGTTGTCACCGGTGGCGCCCTTAAACACCACAGCGGTAAGTGGACGACATTCTGCAGCCCGTTTTGTTGACCTTGAAGGCAGGCCATTCTGGGCTTACGTTTCAGCAAACTAATGCCTCCCCCCCGCACACCGAGAGTTTGTACAGCTTGTCCTCGTGCCTGCCAGACTTTAGGTTAGCCAACAAGATCGCCGGATCTCTCCCCTACTGAGAACGTTTGGAGCATTACGGGCAGGGTCCTCCAACAAGCTCGGGGTTTGACAATCTAACCCGCCGACTGGACAGAGTTGGCACGCTCTCTATCAGGAGCACATCCAACAACTCTGTCAATCAATGCTAAGCCGAATAACTGCTTGCATAAGGGCAAGAAATGGATCAACCCCTTATTCACTTGCTCAATTTATGAAGCTCTCTCTCTTGAATAAATGATCCACTTTTTTGAAATTTTTATGTTTTTTTTATTTATAGATGTTTTTGTGTTTCAAAAGTCTAATAAGGAAACATCGCGTTTCTTTACCGCTTGACCGACGCCAGGTAAGAAATTATATACACACACACATATACATATACACTGCTGGCCACCGTAAATGCAACACCAAGGAAGACAAGAGGTAGCACAGCAAGATTTATTTTGTAGATAACATGTTGACCAAGTATCAAATGATTACGTTTACAGACGTCTGTGACATGTGGTTCCTGCCAGAATCAGTAGCCAGAGTAGCCGCCATTGTTGGAGATCACCGATGCCACACGTCTCGGCATTGAGTCAAAGAGACGTTGGATGTGTTCCTGGGGTACAGCAGCCCAAGCAGCTTCCACACGTTGCCAAAGATCATCTGGTGTGGCAGCTGGGGATGTAATCTGGGTCACTCGTTGAGCAACCATGGACCACATGTTTTCTATCGGCGAAAGATCCGGAGAGCGAACCGGTCAGGGAAGCAATTCAATCTGGTTATTGACGAAGAACCTGTGGACAATGCGTGCCACGTGTGGTCGCGCATTATCCTGTTGAAATATGGCTGTGGCCGAGCCCTGAAGGTAAGGAAGGACAACTGGCTCCAGCACCTCGGATATGTAGCGCCGGCTATTTAAAGTACCGGCATTGCGTACTAGAGGCGTCCGAGAGTAATATCCAATACCGCCCCATACCATAATACCTGGTGCAAGACCAGTGTGGCGGTGCATAATGCAGCTGTCCAGCATCCTCTCTCCACGGTGTCTCCACAGTCGAATCCGACCATCGTGGTGCTGCAGACAGAAGCGTGCCTCGTCAGTAAAGACAACGTCATTCCATTCTGCCGTCCACATCCGTCTGTCATCACACCATTGGCGACGGAGACGTCTGTGGTTCTGCGTCAATGGTAGACGAAGCAATGGACGTCTTGCGGACAGACCACTCTGCTGTAAACGGCGTCGAATGGTACGCGCAGACACTGGATGATGCGTTACAGACGCAATGTGCTGTGCTATGGTTCGGGATGTCACTGAGCGATCCGTCACTGCCATGCGCACAATTTGCCTATCAGCACGTGCAGTGGTGCACCGAGGTGAATGCGATCGACCACGTCGGTCCGTCGTACCCTCCTGCATCCAACGGTCACATATCCGCATTACAGTTGTTTGGTTTCGTCCAACACGACTAGCGATTTCTCTGTATGATAATCCACAATCTCGGTAAGCCACTATCCTTCCTCTGTCGAACTCTGATACTTGATCAAAAGATGTTCGCTGTTGTCTACGAGGCATAACTGATCGTCTTGTGAAACAACCACAAGGTAAACACACGTGCCGAACGTACACTCGTCGAAATCGCCAAGCCTTAAATGGCGCTATGAGGTGGCGCCACAGGCGCGCGTGATGTGCGTCTGCACTGAAATTCTAATCAGTTGCATATCTCATCGCTGCAAACCCATGGTGTAAATTTCACTTGATTCTGATGCTTCCTTCAGGGTGTTGCATTTACGGTGGCCAGCAGTATATATATATATATATATATATATATATATATATATATATATATATATATATAGGGTGAGTCACCTAACGTTACCGCTGGATATATTTCGTAAACCACATCAAATACTGAAGAATCGATTCCACAGACCGAACGTGAGGAGGGGGGCTAGTGTTATTGGTTAATACAAACCATAAAAAAATGCACCGAAGTATGTTTTTTAACACCTACGTTTTTCTTAAATGGAACCCCGTTAGTTTTGTTGGAACATCTGAACATATAAACAAATACGTAATCAGCGCCGTTTGTTGCATTGTAAAATGTTAATTACATCCGGAGATATTGTAACCTAAAGTTGACGCTTGAGTACCACTCCTCCACTGTTCGATCGTGTGTATCGGAGAGCACCGAATTACGTAGGGATCCAAAGGGATTGGTGATGGACCTTAGTTACAGAAGAGACTGGAACAGCACATTACGTCCACATGCTAACACCTTTTTATTGGTCTTTTTTCACTGGCGCACATGTACATTACCATGAGGGGTGAGGTACACGTACACACGTGGTTTCCGTTTTCAATTACGGAGTGGAACAGAGTGTGTCCCGACATGTCAGGCCAATAGACGTTCAATGTGGTGGCCATCATTTGCTGCACACAATTGCAATCTCTGGCGTAATGAATGTCGTACACGCCGCAGTACATCTGGTGTAATGTCGCCGCAGGCTGCCACAATACTATGTTTCATATCCTCCGGGGTTGTAGGCACATAACGGTACACATTCTCCTTTAACGTACCCCACAGAAAGAAGTCCAGAGGTGTAAGATCAGGAGAACGGGCTGGCCAATTTATACGTCCTCCACGTCCTATGAAACGCCCGTCGAACATCCTGTCAAGGGTCAGCCTAGTGTTAATTGCGGAATGTGCAGGTGCACCATCATGCTGATACCACATACGTCGACGCGTTTCCAGTGGGACATTTTCGAGGAACGTTGGCAGATCATTCTGTAGAAACGCGATGTATGTTGCAGCTGTCGGAGGTTTCAAGCGTCAACTTTAGGTTACAATATCTCCGAATGTAATTAACATTTTACAATGCAACAAACGGCACTGATTACGTATTTGTTTATATGTTCAGATGTGCTAACAAAACTAACGTGGTTCCATTAAAAAAAAACCTAGGTTTGTTTTAAAAAACATACTTCCGTGCATTTTGTATGGTTTGTATTAAACAATTACACTAACCCCTCTCCTCAAGTTCGGTCTGTGGAATCGGTTCGTCAGTATTTGGTGTGGTTTACGAAATATATCCAGCGGTAACGTTAGGTGACTCACCCTGTATAATTTGTAGTATGTTAAGTGGAGACTTGTTATTTAAAAATATTGTTTCTTTTCTTTCAAGTCGAGATTGGCAGCAAGATGTTCCAGTGGCGACTCCAGACGCGGCGGACGACGAGTGCTAACCACTGTTGCATCGTAGCCGACGCCCGGCGGCTGGAAGAACCGTTGAAACATCATGTTGACCATTATTAAAATGTTTTATGTTTTTCTTATAAAAGGAAAGGCCGTTCAGTGTTGAATGTGGAACAGCAAAGTTTGTAACTGGATGTCAAATGGTTACCAACTGTTAAATATACAATTAGAACTGGAAGTTGGAACAGTCAGTTTACTCTGTTGTTACGACATGCATCGTAAATATTACTTATGTGTGAGATTTGCAAGTTTTATTAAAATTCGGACTTCTTGAAGTGGTTCTAGCAGGGTTTTGTCGAGAGTGTGGACGATCTTCAATAGTTGACTGGTTTGAAGTTTTATTGGTGAGAGGTCGACACGTATTGATATTTTGAAAATAATCGATACTGTGAATTGTGTCAGGATTCTGTTTAGAAACTTTATCGGCGATTGTGGTCGGTAGGATCGGTTTTAAAGTGGAATATGTGGTTGAATGAGAACAGGATTGATTCTTTAGTGACATTAATTATTTAAGGAAAAATCAGGAGAATTTGAATTTATTCTGGCAAAGATATCAAGGAGTGTCAGACCGCACAACGAATATATAGAATCTCTGTGACTTTGTTGAACTGTCAAAAATTTTGTTTTACCATAAAACTTTTCTACAACAGGGACTGGTGAATTTTGATGCGTCTATCCTTATCTTCTAGATTGAATGTGTTACAGCTTAATTTTTTTTTTTTTTTGTGTGGAATTTTCAAGTAACTGGGAAAAGAACTTGTAATTTACCTGCGGCGGACCGTCGATATTGGGTACACGGTTAGGCTCTTGTGAAGCCTGTTGGTCTGCAGATTGCCTTTCTTTCCCCTGCTGCAGACATCGTTGCTGAGTTGCTGCGACAGGATCGGCGGTTCAGCGCAATGTACGTCGCATCTACAGAGTTCCGTCCTTCGGATAATGCCTTCGGGGCGCGTCGACTTTTTTTTTTTTTGCCTTACAGTGTGCTTCATACTGATCTCAATATCGGCTCTTAGCCGTACATCGTAGTTAGGTGCTTACTGGAACGTTTTTCACCCTAATCCATTTTCACTAATAACTTTGTCTCAGTTGTACACAGTTGTGAAGTTAAGGACGTAAGTAACTTTTACATGACGTTTGACTGCCAAGTAACAAAGTTCGATGAAACTTGGACCATACATAGAAACAACTGCTACAGCGCAGTACAGAAGGTAACTCAAAGAAATACGCAATGAAACGACGAGAGATGGCACTTTTATTCAAAGACAACTATTACACCGAAGTCAGCGTGATTTGTGATGGTTCACATGTTCAAATGTGTGTGAGTTCTTAAGTTACCAAACTGCAGAGGTCATCGGTCCCTAGGCTTACAGACTACTTGAACTAACTTAAACTAACGTATGCTAAGAACAACACACACGCACCCATGCCCGAGGGAGGACTCGAACCTCCGGCGGGAGGAGCCGCGCAGTCCGTGACATGGCGCCTCAAACCGCGCGGCCATTCCGAGCGGCTGTGATGGTCCCCTTGACATTACAAAAGGTCGGGCATGGTTGTTGATACGGTTCGTGATCACCGAGGACAGCAATGCATGTTCTGCTAGGTTGGCAGCTTGTTCTTGTAGTAGGGGATTCAGTTACTGCCTTGTCTTGCGATACGTCTTAAGAATTCATTGCACACTTGCTCGACCGGATTCAATTCGAGAGAAACGGGCAGGACACACTATTCGCCGAATATCCAGTCGTTGCAATAGCTCCTTCACCAGCACAGTTCGATGCATTCGCGCATTGTCGTCCGTAAAAATGGACTTAGGACCGAATGCGCCAGTGTGAAGAAGCACATGGGAGTCGCTACAGTGTCGCAATAACGTTGACCTGTGGGTGTACCGCGTTCAAGGATTTGTTGATCTCAGTACTGCCCATGCAACATAATTGAGCCGTCCTGCGGCTCGCTTTGGTGCTGTTTGCAGGTTTCCGCCCTCTGCGGGAGGTCAGACGGTATCGTTTAGTTGGCATGGTTGCGGTTGTTTGTCTTCTTCTCGTGTTTACTGGCGCCACTCGGTTTCGCTAGCGTTGCCTGTCTGCTAGTGGCAGCAGCGGCGGTTATCAATATGTAGTAACTGTTGCGCTATCTCTGGGGTGACGTCGTTTTTCCGGGTCGTGTGAGTGGCTAGTTCGGTTGGGGACTCTTGAGGAGCCATGTCCGCGCAGTTTGTGAACAGGCCTAGACCACTGGCGGCACGCATGGATTGCCAGATGGAAGGACTGTTGTCACGAGGGTGCACGACCTCGTCGTAAAACCGATCCAAACACGGATGCGACCATCATGATGCTGTAAACAGAACCTGGATTCATCCGAAAAAATGACGTCTAGCCATTCGTGCACCTAGGTTCGTCGTTGAGTACACCATCGCAGGCGCTCCTGTCTGTGATGCAGCGTCAAGGGTAATCGCAGCCGTGGTCTCCGAGCTGATAGTCTATTCTGCTGCAAACGTCGTCGAACTGTTCGTGCAGATGGTTGCTGTCTTGCTAACGTCCGCATCTGTTGACTCAGGGATCGAGACGTGGCTGCGCGATCCGTTACAGCCGTGCGGATAAGATGCCTGTCATCTCGGCTGCTAGTGATACGAGGCCGTTGGGATCCAGCACGGTGTTCCGTATTATCCTCCTGAACCCACCGATTCCTTATTCTGCTAACAGTCATTGGATCTCGACCAACGCGAACAGCAATGTCGCGATACGATAAATCGCAATCGCCATAGGCTCAATCCGACCATTATCAAAGTCGGAAACGTGATGGTACGCATGTCATCTCCTTACACGAGGCATCAAAACAACGTTTAACCAGGCAAAGCCGGTCAACTGCTGTTTGTGTATGAGAAATCGGTTGGAAACTTTCCTCATGTCAGCACGTTGTAGGTGTCGCCACCGGCGCCCACCTTGTGTGAATGCTCTGAAAAGCTAATCTTTTGCATATCACAGCATCTTCTTCCTGCCGGTTAAATTTCGCGTCTGTAGCACGTCATCTTCGTGGTGTAGCAATTTTAATGGCGACTAGTGCAGAAATACGCATATAATACAGGATGTTCAAAAAGTCTGTCCGCAATGCCGTGTGATTGATAGCCGCGTGTGCCATATGCCGCAGTGAATATACCGAAATAATACTCCGTGAAATACAAGTTATTAATTTACTGAATATTCATTTTTACTTACAAATTTTCACATTAAATGTTGAAAGTGGCCCCTCTGTTGTTGAATACACGATTTAATTCGTCTAATCATGTTTCCAAACACAAGCTGTAACATTTCTTCTGTAACAGAAGCTGTGAAAGTGGATATTGCAGTTTTCAATTCATCGATGGTTTTTGGACGGTTTTTATAGACTTGCTTTCGCTGCACCCCAGAAGAAAAAGTCAGGTATGTTAGGTCAGACGATCGTGGAGGCCAAGGTCCCTGTGAAATTATGCGATCACCAAAAACATCAGCAAGCAGTGACATTGAAACGCGAGCTGTATGCGTGGTTGACCATTTTATTGAAAATAACCGTTCAGTATTTCACTTAACAGAAGTTCTCCTATGAATGGGTAGAGAATATCACTGCAGTATCGTTGTGGGTTTACTGTTTCGTTGAAAAATATGGGACCCACAATCCGACGTCTAGAAATTGCAATCCAAACTCCTATTTTCACAGAATGAAGTGGTTCCTCATGAATACGCAATGGATTTGCAGTACTCCACATACGAGAATTTTGCGAGTTCATGTACCCGGATAAATGAAACTAAGCCTCGTCAGTGAAAAACGTTTCATTAAGAATATCCATTGCATTTTGGTGAACGAAATTTTTGAACAATTCGCAATAATACAGTCTCTTGCCATGATGAGTATTTTCCAGTTCTTGCACGACTGTCACTTTGTATGGGAAGAGTTCTAATTGTTTCCTTACAACTGTGTGGGCCGTTCAGACACTAACATAGATTTCCTGGGCGAGTTTTCTTACTGACTTGTTCGGACTCACGGACATTTTATTGGAAATATCGAGTAGTTTATCCTCAGACAAAACGCTAGGACGACCACTTCTCGGTGCTTCTGACACTGAACCCCTACTTCGAAATTTCATAGTCAAATCCTGCACAGTATCGCGATGTGGGGGTGTTGTCTCCGGGAAAACTGAATTAAATGTTTGACGAACTGAAACTGTATTTACCGCCAGCTTTGAACACTTGCTCGACTAAAAACACACGTTCTTCAATGGTTAGCATTTTAGCAGTGACAAAAACGAAACAAACGAACAAATGAACCAAAAACGTTCACGTCAACACGTAACAAAATGGCTGGTTCAAATGGCTCTGAGCACTATGGGACTTAACTGCTGTGGTCATCAGTCCCCTAGAACTTAGAACTACTTAAACCTAACTAACCTAAGGACATCACACACATCCATGCCCGAGGCAGGATTCGAACCTGCGACCGTAGCAGTCGCACGGTTCCGGACTGCGCGCCTAGAACCGCGAGACCACCGCGGCCCAACACGTAACGACACACACCAACGATACTACTGAAGCTGGCTGAGATAAACGAAACAGTGGAATGTTGCGAGAGTACACTTGAAGGGAAGTAACACAGACAGGCGAACAATCATACGGCACTGCGGAGAGACTTTTTGGACACCCCGCATATAAAAGGAAAACATTGTTAGGAAAAATCTCAAACAGTATTCGGCCGATATATACATATACGTAAATCGGAAGTTGTTGGCAAACAGGAAAGTTGTATTTACAGCTTATCGCCTTATGAATAGAATACTACTACAGAAACAATTGAAATGACCGTATGGCGTTGATGGTCGAGAGTCTCCAACTGGGGAAGTTGGAAGTCTTGTCATCTGGCACCACACTGGGTGACTTCCGTCTAGATGAAGTGATGAGGACTACACGATACCCAGACTTCGAGCGGATAAAAACTCCGACCCAGCCGGGAATCGAACCCGGCCCCGCTGCATGGTAATCAGACGCGCTATCCACTCAGCTGTTATTTTATAATGGCATTTTATTCGGTATTGTTCGTTGAATTTGTTCAGTGCTGACATCCTATGACACGCATTCAAGTTCATCGTTGATGCATTCCGTCGTTCTTCTTATTCCTCTCTGACGGAACACGCTGAGCTACCGTCCCGGGTAGCTAAGGGCGCGTGAGGGGGGGAGGGGGGGGGGGGGTAAAACTGTTTCTGAAATTTTAGCCTCGGGAATGACTCCTAGATGCATTGCAGATATGGGTATTCTTCAAATAATTCTTTGCTTTCACTCAAATTGTTACCTCCTTTGACGCGAGTCCTTGATACAATGCACTGGAAAACAAATCGTGTGTTAACGGTAACAAATTAATTTTTTCCTTAAGACAACACAGTGTGAACGACGCCATATTGCGTAAAGTAACCGCAGATACTAAATGATTTGCATTACAAAATCTGCACCCCAAATTCATCAAACCTCAATTATAATTTTGTGGTGATGGCGGAAACGAACACAAAGTTAGGTCCGTTTACTCGTAGACGAAAGTAACGGGAAAAACCGATGCTAATACACAGCATTTGTTGCCCTCGACGGCTTCGTTGCAACGTTTCGCTGTCCACTGCTGACATCAACGGCGCAGCAGTTGTGGCTTTGAAGCTGCTCGGTATGCGGGTGTTACTGCAAATGAACTATCTGCAACATTTAAACATTAATGCCCTTAGACCGCAGCTCGTGGTCCTCTGGATTACGGGGTCCAGTGTTCGATTCCCTGCCGGCTAGGGGATCTTCTCCTCCCGGGGGGCTGGGTGTTTGTGTTGTTCTCTTCATTTCAGCCGCTATCGACAGGGAATCTCAAGTTGATTCCGTATTTCTAGATTTCCGGAAAGTTTTTGACACCGTTCCTCACAAGCGACTTCTATGGGGTATCGTCTCAGTTGTGCGACTGGATTCGTGATTTCCAGTCAGGAAGGTCGCAGTTCGTAGTAATAGACGGCAAATCATCGAGTAAAACTGAAGTGATATCAGGTGTTCCCCAGGGATGCGTCCTGGGACCTCTGCTGTTCCTGATCTATATAAATGACCTGGGTGACAATCTGAGCAGTTCTCTTAGGTTGTTCACAGATGATGCTGTAATTTACCGTCTAGTAAGGTCATCCGAAGACCAGTATCAGTTGCAAAGCGATTTAGAAAAGATTGCTGTATGCTGTGGCAGGTGGCAGTTGACGCTAAATAACGAAAAGTGTGAGGTGATCCACATGAGTTCCAAAAGAAATCCGTTGGAATTCGATTCCTCGATAAATAGTACAATTCTCAAGGCTGTCAATTCAACTAAGTACCTGCGTGTGAAAATTACGAACAACTTCATTTGGAAAGACCACGTAGATAATATTGTGGGGAAGGCGAGCCAAAGGTTGCGTTTCATTGGCAGGACACTTAGAAGATGCAACAAATCCACTAAAGAGACAGCTTACACTACACTCGTTCGTCCTCTGTTAGAATATTGCTGCGCGGTGTGGGATCCTTACGAGGTGGCATTGACGGAGGACATCGAAAGGTTGCAAAAAAAGGGCAGCTCGTTTTGTATTATCACGTAGTAGGGGAGAGAGTGTGGCAGATATGATACGCGAATTGGGATGGAAGTCATTACAGCAAAGACGTTTTTCGTCGCGGCGAGATCTATTTACGAAATTTCAGTCACCAACTTTCTCTTCCAAATGCAAAAATATTTTGTCGAGCCCAACCTACATAGGTAGGAATGATCATCAAATAAAATAAGAGAAATCAGAGCTCGAACAGAAAGATTTAGGTGTTCGTTTTTCCCGCGCGCTGTTCGGGAATGGAATGGTAGAGAGATAGTATGATTGTGGTTCGACGAACCCTCTGCCAAGCACTTAAATGTGAATTGCAGAGTAGCCATGTAGATGTAGATCATTCGTGAAAGTGGCGGGTCTGGACTCTGTTAAGCTTGGGAAATTTTACGGGCAATGATAACCGCGCAGGTGAGCGCCCCACAAACCGATCATCATCATCATCATCATCATCATCATGAACGTTCTTAGAATGCGATTTCACGAAATGTTCTTACGTTCTTGTGTCATTTATACCAAAGCACCTGGTCGTTGCGCGTGGTAGAAGTTGGTAGCCCTACAATTTTCGATGTTCAAGTATTGGAGATTTCAATGCGTGATAGAAGGTATCAGAGTTATGAATAAGAAAGCATCTAATTCCTTGTACCATTCTTAACGGCTAAATACACAGACGTTTTTTCTCTTTGTGCAGATGTACGGTGATGTACCTTTCGAAGTGTACAAGGTCTCTCGGCCTCCTTGTATAACTAATATTACAAACCGGTATTGCAATTTTCATGTTCACGTGTTAGTATATGATGCTGCAGTTCAGGGACAGGATGAAGAGTAGATGGACGGAGAGATGGGGGATGGAGGATGGAGGACGAAATGGACAAACGGAGGAGCAGCAGGAGGAAGAGGAGAGACAGGGGGTAAGGAAGTTAGGAATCTTTGTATTCTAATTTATTTTTATTCGCATCAGTTTTTCATAGTCACTCAGCTTCTAACTAGTGTTGCTCACGCTGCTAAATATTGCATTTTTTGGCAACAACAAAGTTATATTATGTGGCAGGTGTCATTAGAGCACAGTTAATAAAGCCATTTCTTGAAATAATGGATAAACTAGGCACTCATCTTTTCGTGTTTCCCACGCTGGTCTCGTTGTGAACTCATGGCTCAATCGTCGAAAATCTAGGTAGTGATGATTCCAAGCTCGGATGCAAAGAGGCCTAGGTGTTACTCTGCGATATTCAAAAGTTTATAGATGTGTTTCATAAACCATTCTTGAAGATTAAACTTTTGCAAGTTAGGACAATGGTGATGTAAAAAAGTAATCAGCACTCCGAATTTAAGTTACACTTTTTTATTACTGATGTTGCAGTATCGCTAACTAGTTCAAATACATCACTTCAGAATATATAACATACCTGAAAATATCTTCCCCACTGTTTAAGTTCACATTTCATAAACTGACTACAATTTTCGTCTTTTTAACATGACGACCAAAGCTTGACACTCTAATAACCGTTACGCGCCCAAAAATCAGAGTTACAAGGACGTCAAAGATCATAGTGACAAAAGAAAGGACACACATAAGAATAATATAATTGCAATACATACATATCGATGTATCGAAGTACCTCTACATTAATGAAATCAAATCTCAATGTTGTCACAGAAATATGTTAACTATTTTACAGAAACACAGTAGAATGTTGCTGGTATCGAGAGGTTGAGGTGAGGTGCCGTAATGGTTACGTAATTCAAGTACCATTACAAGCAACAAAGTGCAGAATAGAATTATATACTCAGTCCGTGGCAAGGTGCACTGCTGGCCATCCAAAATGCAACATTCTGAAGGAAGCGTCCAAATCAGGGGAAGTTTCAGCATTCATTTGCGGTGACGAGCAATGCACACGGTTAGCATTTCAGCGCAGCCGCACATCACGGGCACCAGCAGCGCGTTTCATGCTGTCTGTGAAGCGCCGTAGCTACGTGCAGTGATTGCTCCTTTATGTCTGAGGATGGATAAATTCCGAAACGCGTCATATAAACAATGAAGTCATTCCGTGCCAAATGTTTGACTTTTACCATTGCGACCCAGTCAGCGTAAATAGAGAACTACTGATTGTTATAATAATGATCGCCTGACTGCTGCACGACTTTGTCACTTTTCTATTATTGAAATTTAAACATTCTCGAATATCATGGAATTCCTGGCACCGATATCTTGCCAGTATCGGTGTCGGTAACACAAAATGGTCGAGATCCTCCATTCACGGAATGGATAAACTGTCTGTATACATAACTAAGTCAGTACGGAACCCTCAGTATGAGAATCCTACTTGCACCTGCCATTTTTGTCTTCTTTGTGGAGCAGTAAAATCTGTAGTTTCGCTCAATCGCTCTCACACTCTTTGTGACTTCAAAACGTGAGAAACGTACCACAATCAAGTCTTCAGAGTCTTCGAGTAAAATTAACGACATTCAGCCTAGTATAGTCGCCAATGGGCATCATTTCCAACATACGAGGGCTGCCCAGAAGGTGATGCACCGCATTTTTTTCTTCAACAGTTCTTTATTGAACATAATGAGAATTACACACACGGAACAATGGTGTTTTATCTACACACCATATTTTTCACGTAATCTCCATCCCGTTCTATGGTCTTCTCCAATGCCAAATAAGGGCGTGTGTGCCCTGTCGGTACCAATCCTTGTCCTGGTGGTGGAGCCAGTGCTTCACTTTGTGAATCACCTCCTCATCGTCCTCAAAATGGCTTCCACGAATGGCATCCTTTAATGGACCAAACAAGTGGAAGTGCGAGGAGGCTAAGTCGGAGCTGTAAGGTGGATGGGTTAACACTGTCCAACTCCGTTTTGCGATGTCTTCAGCAGTCCTCAGACTTGTGTGCGGCCGAGCGTTATCGTGTTGCAGCAAAACATCTCCTGGGTTGCTGTGGCGCCGAAGTCGCCGGAAGTGCGTCTTGAGTTTTGTTAGTGTGTTGACATATGCTTCTGAATTAATGGTACCGCCTCTTGGCATCACACCTTCACAGTCCCAGAATACGGTGATAACTACCTTACCAGCGGAAGCAGTTGCTTTGATTTTTTTCTTCTGTGGGGAGTGGAAATCGCTCCATTCCATCGACTGTCGTTTTGTTTCGAGCTCAAAATGGTGAATCCGAGTTTCATCAACTATCACAGTCCGGGACAAGGAGGCCACCCGTCTACGTAATTACTCTGCTATTCACAATAAAGTGCCTGATAGAAGCTTCAATGAACCACCTTCAAGTTGTCTCTCTACCGTTCCACTCTCGAACGGCACGCGGTAAAAACGAGCACTTATATTTTTCTGTGCGAGCCCTGATTTATTTTATCCTGATGATCATTCCTCCTTATGTAAGTGGGTGCCAACAGAATGTTTTCGCAATCGGAGGAGAAAACTGCTGATTGAAATTTCATGAGAAGATCCGCTCGCAACGAAAACCGCCTTTGTTTTAATGATTGCCACTCTAATTCACGTATCATGTCTGTGGCACTATCTCCCATACTTCGCTATAATACAAAACGATCTGCCCTTCTTTCTACTTTTTCGATGTCATCCGTCTGTCCCACCTGATGCGGATCCCACACCGCACAGCAATACTCCAGAATAGGGCGGACAAGCGTGGTCTCTCTTTAGTAGACCTGTTGCATCTTCTAAGTTTTCTACCAATGAATCGCAGCCTGCGGTTTGCTCTGCCCAGAGCATTATCTATGTGATCGTTCCAATTTAGGTTGTTTGTGATTGTAATCCCTAAGTTTTTACTTGAATTTACAGCCTTCAGATTTGTGTGACTTATCACGTAATCGAAATTTAGCTGATTTATTTTAGTATTCATGTGAATAATTTCACACTTTTCTTTATTCATGGTCAACTGCGACTTTTCGCACCACACTGATATCTAAATCATTTTGCAAGTCGTTTTGATCATTTGATGACTTTACAAGACGGTAAATGACAGCATCATCTGCAAACAATCTAAGACGGCTTCTCAGATTGTCTCCTATGTCGTTAATATAGATCAGGACAATAGAGGGCCTATAACACTTCCTTGGGGAACGCCGGATATTACTTCTGTTTTACTCCATGACTTTCCGTCTATTACTACGAACTGTGACCTCTCCGACAGGAAATCACGAATCCAGTCGCACAACTGAGGCGATACTCCGTAGGCACGCAGGAGGAACGGTGTCGAAAGCCTTCTGGAAATCTAAAAATATTGAATCAATTTGACATCCCCTGTCGATAACACACATTACTTCGTGAGTATAAAGAGCTAGTTGTGTTTCACGATAACGAAATTTTCTGAATCCGTACTGACTATATGTCAATAAATCGTTTTCTTCGAGGTACTTCATAATGTTCGAGTACAGCATATGTTCCGAAACCCTACTGCAGATCGACGTCAGCGATATGGGCTTGTAATTCATCGGATTACTCCTACTTCCCTTTTTTGGTATTGGTGTGACTAGAGCAATTTTCCAGTTTAGGTACGGATCTTTCTGTGAGCGAGCGGTTGTACATAATTTCTAAATATGGAGCTATTGTATCAGCATATTCTGAAAGGAACCTGACTGGTATACATTCTGACCGGAGAGACCTTGCCTTTATTAAGTGATTTAAGCTGCTTTGTTTCTCCGAGGATATCTACTTCTATGTTTCTCATCTTGGCAGTTGTTCTTGATTGGAATTGAGCAATATTTTCTTCGAATTCTTTGGTGAAGGAGTTTCGGAAAACTGTGTTTATTAACACTGGCCTCAGTGACTTCATCCCCTCAGATTCAAAATATTGCAACAAATCGAGACAAATGTTTTTTTCTGTGTGATATGTGACCCACCGTCAGACGGCACGGGATCCGTCTTCCACACACTTTTGAATATCCAAGAGTGCGGATAATTCATCAACACTTCCTTTGCCGATTTGCTACTGCCGAGTAGTAATGCGTCTGTCCTCGCGAATGAGAACATCAGCTCGCTGCAACATGTCACGTGTGACAGCCGTGGATGGTCTCCCAGACCGCTGCAAATCGTGGAGCTCCGCCGAACCGCCTTCTTATGACCTCACCCTCCGGGTCCAGCGACTCACTGCACTTCTGTCGACAGCAGACGCTCCATAGACTTTTCACAAGCGTTTGCGAGTATTCCCCACATTTTACTTCTCTGCAGTGAGAAATTTAATGACGGCGCGTGGCTTGTAAAGTACATTACCTACAGAGGCCATTTTGGAACTGTGCTGCAGCTATGCTATCCGTCAGACGTGACGGAAACTTGGCGCGCTCAACTTCAAATGATACATACGTAATGTTACGCATTCGTAGCATTGTTTTCGGCTGAGAAAAAAAATGCGGTGCATTACTTTCTGGGCAGCCCTCGTATGTTTTAACTGCCATGCAACTTTCCAAACACCCTATACCTGTCCGCAGCTCGTGGTCGTGCGGCAGCGTTCTTGCTTCCCACGCCCGGGTTCCCGGGTTCGATTACCGGCGGGGTCAGGGATTTTCTCTGCCTCGTGATGACTGGGTGTTGTGTGCTGTCCTTAGGCTAGATAGGTTTAAGTATTTCTAAGTTATAGGGGACTGATGACCATAGATGTTAAGTCCCATAGTGCTCAGAGCCAACCCTATACCTTTCTTTGATTCCAGTCTGAGTTTCCCCGACGTAAGCATCTGACAGTTTTCCACTTTTCTATCGATATTTCGTGTCAGTATTTTATAACCATGACTTATTAAACTGATGGTTCGCTATCATTCACACGTCTGAGCAACTACCTTGTTCGGAACTGGGACTAATTTTGCTAAAGTAATATTAAAGGCTTCCAGTTTCTCATACATGAGATCCTAAACAACTGTCAGGTACGGAGGACGCAAGAAAAATATGAAACGTGCGGGAACAGGTTCTCGGAAAAATGTTGTCTTTTAACGAGCAACCTCCTTAATGGCTCTTAACTGCACTCAGCGTCCACAAGTTATAGCTTGTTAAACAAGTCGAACGAATGGTCGTTTGTGTTCGACAGCATCGTCTGGTTCTATGAATAGAAAATACTACTCGCTTTATGGAGGTACTGGCAGCATTGCAACTAAGGGAAGACGAATGGTCGACTTCGGTTCATTGTCAGAATTTGACAAAAGTGTGGTTCATCCGTAAAGAAGACTGCATACAGGACGCAGTTGCGACCTATTCCTGAATACTACTGGAGTGTTTGGGATCCGTACAAGGTCTCCGATTGAAAGAAGACATCAAAGCAATTCAGAGACGGGCTACTAGATTCGTTACCAGTAGGTCCGAACAACACGTATGTGAATCCCTGGAGGGAAGGCGATGTTCTTTTCGCAGAACGCTATTGAGGCATTTCAAGCTGGCTGCCGAATGACTACTGATGCCTACATACATTGCGCCTAAGGACCACGAAGATAACATACCAGAAATTACGGCTCATACGGAGGCATATAAATAGTCGTTTTTCCCTCGCTTTATTTGCGAGTGGTACAGGAAAGGAAATGACCTGTAGTTTTGCAGGATTCCCTCCGTCATTCACCTTACGGTGGCTTCTGGAGTACTGATGCAGATGAAGGCTTACTCCCAGGGGACACCGCGTAATCGTATGCACCTTCAGTGCCGGGCGGGAGGGTTTGCGTGGCTCGATGAAGTCTAGAGCTATGCCGGCGGTAGCGTAGCTACTGGCAGGGTCACCCAGGCCGGACTGGTCTCGACCGATGAGGCACACGAAATGTGTCCCACAAGGCAGGGGAGGCTCTGTAGGCGTAGGGAAGCCAACCTCCCTAGGGGAGTAAACCCTAAAGAAATCCAGGTCCTCCAAGATGGAGGTTGGGCGTGGGGCCGATAACCCCACACTGTAACAAATATTACGGAACCTCAACAACAGCCTCGGATGATGGATGAGACACAAAAAACACGACCTCGGCAAAGAAAAAGGACAAAAGATTTGGCAATAGTAACATAGAATGTACGAACAACGTTGAAACCTGGAAAAATGACAGAAATAGCTTATGAGATCATGATGTTCAAGTACAACATTGTAGCGCCACAAGATATAAGATGGCAAGGACAAGGACAGATAGAGATGCCCCAGTAGTCTCAGCTGGATAGTAGACCAGACGGAAGAACAGGGTAAGCCGGAATGGGATTCCTAACAACAAAAGGGGGTTGGTAAAAGTGTTTTGGAATTTGAAACCAGAAATGAAAGACTTAGCAGACAGAGTGAAAGGGAATTACAGAAATATAACGATAATAACAGCATACGCACCAACGGAGGAAGCAGAAGAAGAAACAAAGTAAAAGTTTTATGAATCTCTAGAAAGGGCATGCATTAAAGTACAAACGTTCTTACTTATGGGAGATTTTAATGCACAGGCTGGGGGAAGCGAATGTGGAAAAATATCTGGGAGATACATGAAGAAGTAACGAGAATGGAGAAATGATATGTCAGTTTGCTGCTAGAAATAATCTAATCATCAGGAGCACATGTTTCCCACATAAAAGAATACATCTCGGAACATGAAAATCAAATGTAAGTGGAGTAGTCAATCTAATAGACAATGTGTTAGTAAAAAGACACGATGTGCCACGTCAGTTATAAATTTGAGGAGCTGCAGGGGCCCTAACTGTGACTCATACCACTATGCTGTAAAATCAGCACTGAGAGAGAAACTATCTGTAACACCTAAACCTGGAATGCAGAACAATGCAAACTGGGACACAAGAAAACTGAGTGACCAAGAAGGTGTGAAAGAATATCAAGCACAGGCTCCCAGTAAGGAAACGATGGAAATCCGAGAGAAATGGACTAAGATCCAGAAAGTACTGAAAGAGGCAGCAGAAGACATAGTCGGGATGAGAAGAAATGCAAGAAATGAGTGGGTTGATGATGAATGCAGGTTAGTAATAGAACGTAAAAATACTCCCAGACTGAGAATGATACAGAGAGAAACAAGAAGAAACTTGGAGGTGTGCAAAGAATTAAGATCCAATGCGCAAGGAATATGCAAGAAAAAGAAATGGCTGAAATCAAAGTTTAAAGAGAGAGAAGAATTAAACGAACAGAATGAAATGAAGAAATTTTTCAACCCAAACAAATGCACGCAAAAACAAAAACGGTGAGATAATAAGATATGAACAAGAAATATTGCAGAGATGTGCAGAATACTTTGAAGATGTGCTCAACAAAAACTCAGATCAGGCTCCAAGAGGTACACAGGAACAGGAAGAGAGCACAGAGGCAAGAGAAATTGAAAGGGATGAGGCAAATAACTCAACAATGCTGGAAGTGGAAATAGTGATAAATAAACTAAAAAAATAACCGCGCAAAACTAAAAAATAACCGTGCACCCGGTGAAGATGGGATCGTGTCAGAACTAATAAAATAAGGGGGGCAACCTCAAGAAGTGAAATATTTCAAATAATGAAGAATATGTGGGTAGATGAAAGCATGCCGAAGGAGTGGAATCTGGAATAATATGCCCAATATGTATGAAAGGAGAAAGGCTCAGTTGTGACAAGTATAGAGGCATAAGCCTACTGAAAACAGTATATAACATTTTCTCTGGAGTGCTGAGCGAAAGAATAAAGAAGTGTGCCGAAAAGATACTCGGAGAAGACCAATGTGGATTCCGACCGACCAGAGGTACATCGTACCAGTTGTTTCTTGTTAGACAAATAATGGAAAAATTATGAATATGATATAGAGCTCCACTTCCTCAAAAAAATGGTTCAAATGGCTCTGAGCACTATGGGACTTAACATCTGAGGTCATCAGTCCCCTAGAACTTATAACTACTTAAACCTAATAACCTAAGGCCATCACACACATCCGTGCCCGAGGCAGGATTCGAACCTGCGACCGTAGCGGTCGCGCGAATCTAGACTGAAGCGCCTAGAACCGCTCGGCCACAACGGCCGGCGCTCCACTTCGTGTTGGTTGACTTTAAAAAAGCTTTCGATAGTATTAATAGAGTAGCAATGTATAAAGGGCTGAAAGAATTGGGCATCTGTGATAAACTGAGAAGGTTAGTCGAGGTAACAGTGAAGGATACAAAAGTAAAAGTAAAAGTGAATAGCATGAGCAGGCAGTTTGCCTTTGAGGATGGAGTGAAATAGGGTGATGGCCTCTCTGCAGTCCCGTTCAATTTAGCACTACATAGTGTTACACAAAAAGTATGTAAAAGAGGAATAATAATGATATTGCCATCGTGGCAAGGGATGTAACATTGCTTAAAGAAATATATGTACAAATGGAAGCAGAAGGAACAAGAATTGGACTTACTGTAAATGAAAGCAAGACAAAACATATGGTTATGTACCATTCTAAAGCTAGAACAACACTACAGGACCTGAAAATCTCTGATAAATACTTCAAAGCTGTTAGATGCCTCCATTATTTAGGTGTCCTCCTAACCAATGATAATAGTATGTGAAAATGTATTAAAGAAAGAATACAAGCAGGAAACAAAGCCTGTTATGCAAACCTAAAGATATTCAAGAGCCGGCCGATGTGGACGATCGTTTATAGGCGCTTCAGTCTGGAACCGCGCGACCGCTACGGTCGCAGGTTCGAATCCTGCCTCGGGAATGGATGTGTGTGATGTCCTTAGGTTGGTTAGGTTTAAGTAGTTCTAAGTTCTAGGGGACTGATGACCTCAGATGTTAAGTTCCATAGTGCTCAGAGCCAGTTGTTATTCAAGAACACTAATTACAAGGACAACTAAATTGAGAGTATACTTTTCCCCTGAGCGACCTGTTGTCACATATGGATCAGAAATGTGGACAGTGTCAGAAGCAGACAGTAACAGCCTGAGGGCGTTTGTAAGGAAAATCTTACGAAATATCTATGGGCCTGTGAGAGAGGCAGAAGGTTGGAGAGTGAGATACAAACATGAAATACAGGGGCTTATACAAGGGAAAGATACAGTGAAATTTATCATATCTCAAAGAATACGTTGGTTAGGACATGTGGAGACGATGACGGAAGACAAGAGCTAGATGGATGGACAATGTACTGGCTGACCTTGCCAAGATGGGGATCAGTGGATGGAAGAAAAAAGCTGAGAACAAAGAGATATGGAGGAAGATTGTTGAGGAGACCAAGGCCCACCAAGGTCTGTAGTGCCGAAGGAGAAGATGAAGACCAAAATGCCGTCATTGTTTGACTGTAAGCTTAAAATCACACGGAGACATTTGGTTGGTAGTGGCATTCGGCACGGTAAATGACGAATGAAGGGGAGACTTGGAAGAAACGTATGGACAGCAAATTTTGCAAAAGTGAGGTGGTGAGGAACGTTGCAGCCGATGGTTGATGCAAACAAGATGTCAGAAGTATATTGCCACAGGCGAAGAAAAAGCAAGAACTGTACTGCTGTCGGGTTCTCGTATGAAATTGAGGAAAAAGTTCCGCAAAGTGCAGCGGAGATTCAGTAATATGGAACAGCCGGGCAGTATGGAATATCGACGTTTCTACAATGTGGGACGCTGATGTCTAGAGAGAATATCGTACACTATTTCTGAAGGTTATTCTGAGCAGTGGGTGTTGACCGCCTGTCAACAATGCTTTCTCTTTGCTGTTCAAGAAAATATGTATTTCAGTTATGTAAAATTTCTGTAGGTGAGTTTTTAAAAAGTTGTACGAAGTGCTAGATATGGATCTTACACACTGAGATTAAGTGTATTGCGACATCAGACAGTACTAGTAAACCCGAATTCTTTAAAGAAACTTAATCCCATGTATAAAAATCTCTATCTGACGCGAGAAAAACTTGGAAAAGGTTTGAAACTACGTTTACAGTTTGTAGGAAATCGCTGAGTGCACTCATTATCAAACGTTGAGCAAGTGTGACCTGGGTAATCTGCACGCCATGAACTACTCTACTTCAATATGTATACGTAGTCCAAAATGCAATAGTAGTCTTCACGGGTTAAAACGTAAACATTAAATTATACCTCTTAATGAGTAGATTACAATAGCATTTTAAACTCAGAAATTTGCTCAATAATTATCTGAGACACAAAAAATCAAGTTTTTGTTAACTCCAGAAACCGTGAGAGGGACAAACAGCGACTGGGGCTGGGCGCCGTTAACTGTGTTGTTGTTGTTGTTGTGGTCTTCAGTCCAGAGACTGGTTTGATGCAGCTCTCCATTCCACTCTATCCTGTGCAAGCTGCTTCATCTCCCAGTACCTACTGCAACCTACATCCTTCTGAATCCGCTTAGCATATTCTGCAACGATTTTTACCTATCACGCTCCCATCCAATACTAAATTGGTGATCCTTTGATGCCTCAGAACGTGTCCTACCAACCGGACCTCCTCCTAGTCTAAACTGTCCCACAAATTTCTCTTCTCCCCAATTCTATTCAGTACCTAATTTGTTATGTGATCTACCCATCTTGTCTTCAGCACTGTTCTGTAGCACAAGACTTTGAAAGATACTTCGACCACTGTCAGTTATTTTGCTCCCCACATAACAAAACTCATCTACTGCTGTAAGTGTTTCATTTTCTAATCTAATTCCCTCAGAATCACCCGATTTAATTCACCTACATTCTGTTATCCTCGTTTTGTTTTTGTTGATGTTCGTCTTATCCTCCTTTCAAGACACTGTCCATTCCGTTCAACTGCTCTTCCAGGTCCTTTGCGGTCTCTGACAGAATTACAATGTCAGAGCCAAACCTCAAAATTTTTATTTCTTCTCCATGGATTTTAATTCCTACTCCAAATTTTTCTTTTGTTTCCTTTACTGCTTGCTGAATATACAGATTGAATAACATCGTGGATATGCTACAACCCTGTCTCACTCCCTTCCCAACCACTGCTTTCCTTTCGTGTCCCTCGACTCTTATAACTACCATCTGATTTCTGTACAAATTGTAAATAGCCTTTCACTCCCAGTATTTTACCCCTGCCACCTTCAGAATTTGAACGAGAGTATTCCAGTCAACAGTGTCAAAAGCCTTCTCTAAGTCTACAAATGCTAGAAACGTATGTTTGCCTTTCCTTAATCTTTCTTCTAGGATAAGTCTTAGGGTCAGTATTGCCTCACGTGTTCCAACATTTCTACGGAATCCAAACTGATCTTCCCCGAGGTCGGCTTCTATCAGTTTTTCCATTCGTCTGTAATGAATTCGCGTTAGTATTTTGCAGGTGTGACTTATTAAACTGATAGTTCGGTAATTTTCACATCTGTCAACACTTGCTTTCTTTTGGATTGGAATTATTATGTTCTTGAAGTCAGACGGTATTTCGCCTGTCTCATACATCTTGCTCACCAGATGGGAGTTTTGTCAGGACTGGCTCTCTGAAGGCTGTCAGTAGTTCTTGTGCTGTCACCGCCAGACACTACACTTGCTAGGTGGTAGCCTTTAAATCGGCCGCGGTCCGTTAGTATACGTCGGACCCGCGTGTCGCCACTATCAGTGATTGCAGACCGAACGCCGCCACACGGCAGGTCTAGAGAGACTTCCTAGCACTCGCCCCAGTTGTACAGCCGACTTTGCTAGCGATGGTTCACTGACAAATTACGCTCTCATTTGCCGAGACGATAGTTAGCATAGCCTTCAGCTACGTCATTTGCTACGACCTAGCAAGGCACCATTATCATTTGTTGTTTATCTTGTGATGCATGTACCGTCAGACCGATGTTCACCGATTATGGATTAAAGTTAAGTATTTCAGAAGCTACGTACCTTCTTTTGCTAGTATAATTACTTTACCTGTTCCAGACCTCACGCCAGCCTGCGTGAGCTTAAACGCGTGCCTTTCGGCTACCCGTCACAGTGGATTGGCTGTCTTGCCAGTCCACAACAGTTCTAATGGAATGTTGTCTACTCCTGGGGCCTTGTTTCGACCAGGTCTTTCAGTGCTCTGTCAAACTCTTCACGCAATATCATATCTCCCATTTCATCTTCATCTACGACCTCTTCCATTTCCATAATGCCCTGAAGTACATCGCCCTTATATAGACCATTTATACACTCCTACCTTTCTGCATTCCCTTCTTTGCTTGGCACTGGTTTTCTATCTGAGCTTTTCTACAAAAAAGTCCATCTAATCTTCCTGTAGGCACTATCCATCTTACCCCTAGTGATATAGTCCTTTACATACTTACATTTATCCTCTAGCCACTCCTGGTTAGCCATTCCTGTCGATCTCATTTTTGAGACGTTTGTATTCCTTTTTGCCTGCTTCATTTACTGCATTTTTATATTTTCTCCTTTCATCAATTAAATCCAACATTTCTTCTGTTGCCCAAGGTTTTATACTATCCCTCGTCTTTTTACCTACTTTGCTGCCTTCAGTATTTCATCTCTCAAAGCTACCTATTCTTCTTCTACTGTATTTCTTTCCGCCGTTCTTGTCAATCGTTCCCTAATGCTCTATCTGAAACCCTCTACAACCTCTGGTTCTGTCAATTTATCCAGGTCCCATCTCCTCAAATTCCCACCCTTTTGCAGTTTCTTCAGTTTTAATCTCAAATTCATAAACAATAGATTGTGGTCAGAGTCCACATCTGGCTCTGGAGATGTCTTACAATTTAAAACCCGGTCCATAAATCTGTCTTACCATTACATAATCTAGCTGATACCTTCAAGCGTCTCCAGGCCTCTTCAATGTATATCTTCTTTGATGATTCTTGAACCAAATGTTATCGTTTAGTTATGTACTGGCCAATTTTGAGTTGTTGACTTTTTCTTTGACGACAGAATGGATATTTTTCAATGCTGCCACTTCGGGTCATATGAGACGTCTAAGAGATCTGATGCCACTGTTCCTTGTTCTACTGAGACAGAGGTCAACAAACGTTTTTACAGCAGCCGGAATTACTTACAAAAGGTCTAATGCGGGCTGTATCACCTTTCTGTTAATAGTTGCAAACCACAACAAAAACTATGATCAGCATTCCGTGTTAATCATTGGTGACGGGCATGCAATTCACAGAGACTAAAAAAGTTATCAGAGAAGGTGACAGCAGAGAGAGAGTTGCAGCAGATGTAGTGTGCGCATGCCCCAATATAACAAACTAAGCAGCAGAAGACGTTAGTGAGATTTGTGGAACTGACGTTTGCCTTTCAAGGCATCATCAGTGTTTGATTTGTACTGCTGCATCCCCTCAACGGAATTGCTGTCGAATGTCCAAGAGTCAGTTTCGTCCTATGTGTTATTTGTAATTTGTTATACGACGTCAGACTTGAGCTAAGACAATCAGTAGTTCTGCATTCTGGCTGCTGGCTAACAATGATAAAAATCAGACATCATGCAAGGAATGACTTTATTGCTAATATGATGCGTTTCAGAATTCATTTATCATCATGTAGACAGGAGCGATCACTGCATGTAGATATGGCGTTTCACGTGTTACGTGAAATGAACATTCACGGACTAGGCTGCAAATGTGTGTTTCACACGAAACACGCTATCTACGTGGAGTAATTGCGCCAGGATAAATTCCGAAAGTTTTCATATGAGAGATAAAGTCGTTCGTTGCCTCATGTTCAACTTTTAGCATTACGACACACTCAGCCAGAATGCAGAACTACTGATTATTATAATAATAGTCGCCTGCCCCCTGGATGACTTTATGTCGCTTTTACAGTACTGAAATTAAAACGTTCTCGAAACTTGCAATTCTGGGGCCGATATCTTGCCAATATCAGTGTCGATAAAAGTCAAAATGGCCGAGATCCTCGATCTCCAGGATGGATGAACTGTCTATACGCGTAACGAAGTTTGTACAGACACCTCAGCGCGCGAGTCCTATTCGCACCTGACCACTTTTTTTTTCTTTTAATATACAAGGTGTACAACTTTGCTTCCGCCGTTTGCCGATAGGTGGCGACAACGGTAAGTAGCGTTTGAAAGAAACAGATCGCAGACGTCAGACCTCGGTCAACATAACCTCAATCAAACATTAGTCGATTTGTGTCTGCATCATAAAGTTGGTCTTCGCTGAAAATGTCTTTTTATGAGCCCAATTCTCGTCATTTGCGGGAGGTGTTACTGTTTTGTTTCAATATGAGGAAAACAGCGGCCGAGTCTCATCGAATTCTCTGAAGTACGTATGGTAAGTGCGCTATTAGTGAAAGAACGTGTCGTGAGTGGTTTTAACGCTTCAAGAACGGTGATTTTAACGTCTTAGACCGGCGTAGTGGCGGAAGAGAGAATGTTTTCGAAGATGCAGAATTGGAGACGTTGCTGAGTGAAGACTTGTGACCGCTCAATGTCATTCAATACGATCACGACGACACCCCTCGATCGACGTTAACACTCGTGGTGTCACTCGCCTTCATACATGGCAGTGGACGTTAGAAAATTCGTGACTAGCTCAATGGTCGTCAATTGATTTAAATGTTATTCTCGGCTGACTCTCGATTCAATTACTGCCACGGGGGTGAGGAGAAAAAACACATCCTGGTGATACCATCATTATGCGTATTTAGATGTTCGATTAATCTGAATGGTTTGCAATGTTCCAGCGATTCTATTCGAACTCTATGCTGATGTACCGACAAGGACCATTTTCGCAGATGAACATGCAAGTACGAAATGAATGTTCAGTTTCTCAATAGAGTTCGTGACACAAATTATTCATCCGCTGTAAGAATAGTTTCATGCATTTAAATTTTTTGTGTCCCACAATACTGGTTGGCTAAATATTATGACGATACGTTGTATACAACTTCCACAGATATTGTTTATCATGTAGTCAAGACTACGTAATGAAGCCAAAATCGTGGATAAAATTGAAATGTAGTTTGTTTATCATCACTTTTCTTCTCACTAATTAAATATGAAATATGAATCGGGATTGGGGGTGATGAACCTATCCTTCTTTCCAGTATTAAAATGGTCGATATCGTGTTCTGAATAACGCGTGTCATATAATGTCCAAATATCGACACGACCCAGGCTATCAATTCGGCACTTAAATGTCTATTCTTCGCCCTCGAAATGTTCGATGTGATTGTCTTTCACACGCAGAGTTCAATTTAGCGGTGTATGCACTGTTTTTAGTATTTTAGGTCCCCGTTAATTAATATCTGGTAGTTAATAAGCGAACTATTTTTATGCTGGCGCGTTGTTTGTATCAGTTACCCCCGCAACCATCCAAGGATAAGATTGTCTTAACGTTCCGCGCGCAACGTTTCACAATTTTAAAAAATGCAGAATTACATAAACTATGGCTTTCCGTTGCGTACAACTTTCGCGGGTCCCACAACCATAATAGTTTCCCAAGAGTATTTTTACCAGCTAACACAAAGTTCGAATTATGTTGTCGGAATCATTTTCACATCACCCGACAATAAACTCCTCTGATCACTTCGTCACACGTAATGTATTTTAAACGTGCTTGAAGAGTCTTTAAATAATCTCCTTAACGAATTTCGCAGTCGCGTCCCACTTTTTCATCGACCAGCCCGAGCGCGATAATTGAAGGTAGAGAGCTCAATGTTTTACATGTTCTTTTATATGTATTAAAAAACAAACGCGCCCCTATATCTTTCTGTCCCGCTTGGTCTTTGGTACTTCGATTTTTATTACTTTTCATTATATTGCTTCTTAGTAATACTGTGCAGTTATTAAAGTTTCGTATTACTTTCCCCTTTTTAATTCTTCCCCGATTTTAATTAATATGATTTTATTGACACGCCTGCCCGCAAAGTACCGTTATAGACTCTCGTCAAATTCAAGAAGAATTGGCACGATTAGTAGGAGTGACACAACAAGCCATTTCCAAACGTCTCAAGGCTATGAGCATGATTCAGAAAGAAGGAACTTGGGTCCCGTGTGAGCTGAAACCATGGCACATTGAACGGCGTTTGTGTGTTTGTGAACAGTTACTTCACAGGCAAACACGGAAGGGATTTCTGCATCGCATTGTGACCGGGGACGAAATATAGGTTCGTTACGATAACCCTAAACGCAAAAAATCATGGGGATATCCCGGCCATGCTTCCACGTCGACGGCCAAACCGAATATTCACGGCCCCAAGATCATGCTCTGCATCTGGTGGGACCAGCTCGGCGTCGTGTACTGTGAGGTGTTAAAACCAAATGAAACATTCACAGGTGCTCGTTATCGAACGCAGTTAATGCGTTTGAGCAGAGCATTGAAAGACAAACGGCCGCAATACAGCGGGAGGCACGATAAAGTGATTCTAAATCACGACAATGCTCGACCCCATGTTGCAAAACGTACTTGGAAACGTTAAAATGTTAAGTCCTACCCAACCCGCCGTGTTCTCCAGACATTGCTCCCTCTTGTAATGCCACTTCCTCGGACGAGAAATAAAAATCAAAAATTAGCTCCCAATACCCCAAAGATTTCCCCCTATGTCCCAAATTCCTAGAAAAATGGTTCAAATGGCTCTGAGCACTATGGGACTTAACTTCTGAGGTCATCAGTCCCCTAGAACTTAGAACTACTTAAACCTAACTAACCTAAGGACATCACACACGTCCATGCCCGAGTCAGGATTCGAACCTGCGACCGTAGCGGTCGCGCGGTTCCAGACTGTAGCGCCTAGAACCGCACGGCCACTCCGGCCGGCTAGAAAAGTGAATAAGCGAACGAAGTTACATTTATCACTATTATTAGGACAATAACAAGTAATTAAATCAGGAATCTAAGACTTGGCAATTTAGCAATCTACGAAAGAAAGATTAAATTTCAGTAAAATTAAAATCATAATAAATCGCAAAATTAGCATAAATTAACATTCGCAAAGTAGAACCACCGATCCCAAAGAATACTCGGTGTGAGTACTCTTTGGGAATCGTGAGTAATGACTAAGTATAATTCAATGCATTGTCACTACGTTACGAGAGTTAGCCGAAGCAGGTCATATATTTGAATGCTCGTAGATGTAGGCGCGCTTAGATTGTTTTAGAGATTGAATAATTGCGATCTATTATGACGCAGTAATACGATATTCTGATTCCAAGTATCACGACATTAGAATTCGAACGGAGGACTTTTAACTAGATAATTGAACTAAACATTACTTAGACAGTGATTTAGGCAGCGAACACTGATACACAATTTCCATTCATAATAGCCAGTGGTTTATGTACAGTGATAGGTCCGAAGCATATAATTTAAATCCCCCCAACACTTGGGAGAGTTTTCTTCTCAAGGCTCGGTTAGGAAGTGGCTGATATTGTGCAATAAAACACCCTCTCGCGCCAAGTCATGCATTTGTGATTTAAGATTCTATCATGTTATTAACATGAAACTCCCGAGCAATAATGACGCGCAGCGATAATATTTGACTGTAGCGCTCGGCGCTTGTGTAGAATCTTTGACTCAAATAACAAGCCGACTGTTACGATTTCTTAGATACTTGAAATTACGACCAGCTTGTAGGGAATTTGTTGTGGATGTGGCTATTGGTTTTATCACTAATATTTTATCATTAATCAGTTAAACATCGATTACGAACGATTAATTACGATTCTTGGTGAAGTAAATACCTCAAGCACGTCGACATTTCGGTTCAGCACTGTTATTTCGTGTAACGTCGTCTTCGTAACTTTGATAACGATCTCAACACTCTACCGACTGTGGCCGAGTTTTAGCCGAGGCCAAGTACAAATCGAACCAAATCATCAAGAAGAAGAGCCGTTATACTCTGACTATCACCTGTTTAGATCAATGGCGAATGGCCTCGCTGATTAGCACTTCCGATCTCATGAAAAAGTCACAAATTGGATCGATTAGGGAGTCGCTTCAAAAGATGAATACTTTTTTCGACGCGGGATTCGTACATTGCCCGAAAGATGGGAGAAAGTAGTGGCCAGCGATGGAAACTACTTTAATGAAACGAATTGGTTACACATGTATCATTCAAAGTCTCAAATGTTGGGGAAAAACGGCGGAAGAAAAGTTGTACACCTTTTAGGTAAAACTAAAGAAGAAAGGTTAAGGAAAGGCAAACCTACGTTTCTATCATTTGCAGACTTAGAGAAAGCTTTTGACAATGTTGACTGGAATAATCTCAAATTCTGAAGGTGGGAGCGGTAAAATACAGAGAGCGAAAGGCTATTTACAATTTGTACAGAAAGCAGATGGCAGTTATAAGAGTCGAAGGACATGAAAGGGAAGCGGTGGTTGGGGAGGGAGTGAGACAGGTTTGTAGCCTCTCCCCGATGCTATTCAATCTGTATATTGAGCAAGCAGTGAAGGAAACAAAAGAAAAGTTTGGAGTAGGTATTAAAATCCATGGAGAAGTAATAAAAACTTTGAGGTTCGCCGATGACATTGTAATTTTGTCAGAGACAGCAAAGGACTTTCAAGACCAGTTGAACGGAATGGACAGTGTCTTGAAAGGAGGATATAAGATGATCAACAAAAGCAAAACGAGGATAATGGAATGTAGTCGATTTAAGTCGGGTGATGCTGAGGGAATTAGATTAGGAAATGAGGCAGTTAAAGTAGTAAAGGAGTTTTGCTATTTGGGGAGCAAAATAACTGATAATGGTCGAAGTAGAGAGGATATAAAATGTAGACTGGCAATGGAAAGGAAAGCATTTCTGAAGAAGAGAAATTTGTTAACATCGAGTATTGATTTAAGTGTCAGGGAGTCGTTTCTGAAAGTATTTGTATGGAGTGTAGCCATGTATGGAAGTGAAACATGGACGATAAATAGTTTAGACAAGAAGAGAATAGAAGCTTTCGAAATGCGATGCTTTCGAAGAATGCTGAAGATTAGATGGGTAGATCACATAACTAATGAGGAGGTATTGAATAGAATTGGGGAGAAGAGGAGTTTTTGGCACAACTTGACTAGAAGAAGGGATCGGTTGGTAGGACATGTTCTGAGGTATCAAGGGATCACAAATTTAGCATTGGAGGGCAGTGTGGAGGGTAAAAATCGTAGAGGGAGACCAGGAGATGAATACATTAAGCAGATTCAGAAGGATGTAGGTTGCAGTAGGTACTGGGAGATGAAGCTTGCACAAGATAGAGTAGCATGGAGAGCTGCATCAAACCAGTCTCAGGACTGAAGACTACAACAACACAAGGAGGTCTGCCTACTTTCCGGAACATAGCTGTTCTTGCAGCATAGATTTGTAGAATTTAGAAACCTACTCTTAAGATTTACACTTTTGCCGTCTATTGTTAAAAATATTGTTTTCTGTTTCCGCTCCGGACTGTTAAGATGGGCTGTAAAGTGGTGTAATAAGTTAGTACAGTGTGTGGTTCTGAGGACGGAGTCCCTGAGGAACTAGGTAGGCGTCGCTTTGATATCGGTACCGGCCGCAGTGTACACTGTGCAAACATCTGGGATGATCGAGCGCTATCAGACGCCGCCCTGTGAAAAGAGCTCATCAGCCGGGTAGTTGCCTCAGCGCAGATAACGGGCTATCCATTCGGGAACCACGGCGTAACGCGGTGATTCGATAGTGGGTGGGGCGGGCGGATGAGTGTTGGAAAAGCCGAGCTTAAGCGTCGCTGTCTTGAAAATAGGCACACAGACCCGGGAGCGATGTGTATATCGTACTCATCTGGACTCACGTAATACGCTTCAAGCCACCGTCCAGCCATTCAGCTTTTGATATTCCGTGATTTCTTTCAATCTCCTGAAGTGAATACTGGGATGGTTTGTGAGACCGGGTTCGACGGATCACCTCGTCGTCGACGTTGTATTACTCCGTAATTTACTTTCCTCCCATAGTATCTTCTTATGCTCGGCGAATCAGTTGTGGTAAAACGATATTTTTCATTACGACAGTTTTTGAATCGCTACGTGGGTACGAACAACGCTTCGAGTGTCGGGCTTTCGCTTCCTTATCGCAGCTTAACATAACAATCGCGACGCTCTGTCTCTATCTTGTTACTCACTGCGACTGCAGCGCGCCAAGCAGTCGTGAAGTTTACTGTTGAGATCGACGAGATCTTGTGAAAGCGAATTGTAATCGTTTATATTGGTCTGTAGGATAGTTCTTACAAACGGGAGCGTCTGTAGCGCAATAAATTTTGTGGCCTATAGATATTTACTGCAATATGTCTTTTTCTTTAAAACAAGAAAGTGCTAGTCAACAGCAGAAGACGAAATTTTGAAGAAATGCGTCGTATATCTATCCAAATACTTGAAGTTGTCTTCGCTACACTTGCAGTCAAATCAGTGAACGTGGAACATACGAAACGTGTATGGAATGCAATACCTATGTTACTTAACGTAGCAGACAAGCTACCACAACAGTAGCCAAAGAAAAACCACACAGGCGTGACAATAAAAGAACAAAAACAATGAAACTGTTTCCCAACACAGAAGAAATTCCACAACTAATGATGCATCTGAGCCACAAACGGCAAGAATCTTAAACACATTCGTTTTTGAGACAAAGATAATTACGTTTACAAAAATATTTATCTATTAGAAAGTCGAGTGAAGTGTAAGACAATGCGAAACATTATGCTCCCTAAAAAGTTGTTACGTTTCAAGGAAAGAGCCTGTCATAATAAGAACAGACAACAAAGGAAATATATTCTTCTCGCACATGAAATATATGTTTATATTCTCTTGTTTTTTGTGGAGTAAGCTGCAGTTCTATACATATTCGAACACATTCTTCGTCATGAAGTTGTAGCTTATGTCACTTAATGAACGAGATTCGGCTGTTTTTACATATATTTCATGATCATTCCTGTCTTGTCAATTTAATAACGGAACGCATAAATTTAATAATTATTTCCATAATCAACTATAAAAACGATTAGAAAGTAATTTCAAGGCTGCTTGTTTGGGGCGCTAGTGTCGCACCTAAGGCTAGAAGGCAAACATTTGCACAGCAGTATCGCGACTGCATAAGACAGACTTAGCTTATACCTACCACTGAAAGAGAATGCGAGTGCTTTCAGCGCTCTTGGACCAACGGCATTATTCCGTGAATTATCAATTTCTGCAAACATGACGTCATTTTGACGTGAAGCGCGGTATCGACAACAGAAACTTATCAACTTCCCGTTTAGCTTTCGATACCGGCCTCTCGCAAGACATCGGGCACGCGTATCGGAGATTTATAAAAACATAGTTTTTGGAATGATTATAACCATTAAACAATTCAGAAAAAGGTTCGACAGTCTTTTTGCTATGCCTATCTGCGACTCAACAGGTCTTATTATAATTTTTAATACAATTAAACGTCACAATGATTTACCGACGGTTAATGCCTCCATGTAAGATTGTCGGCCACGGCAAAGCATTAATCGCTAGTTTTGTATTATCCTCTACGCTAAGTTTTTGACTTCTCTCTTCTCTTACGTTTCGCGCCATACTTTGAGATGTATTGTGTTCTCTTTTTGAATAAATCTACTCAAAATCATTACATAGTTCACTATTACTAATGGAGTCTACATCACTACCATACCTAATATCCACAAGTTGTTATCGTCAATAACATTTAGAAATTAAGCATGAATCACGATTGCACTATAACCTGATCATTTTTCACAACCACGTCACCATTATCATCAACTGTCAGTTAATAACACGTCAACGATATAACCCTTCAAATAACGATGACAGGAGACTAGAATCAATAAGTGTTACTGTAATGGACAACGTGGTTTCTGGAATCGTAAGATGCAAGTTCATATATCACCATAAGCATTTTTTTTCATGTTAGGGTTGTTAACAACACACACTGGGAGTTTGTTATGACTGTAATACCAGAATGCTCTGCAATATTCGAAGTTATTTACATTTCCACTTGATTAGAGAACGAAGGTTAAAATAAATATTTGGCGATTTCCTAGGGCGCAGTTAGGTACGGACCTAAGAGGAGAGCTTAAACTGCTGCGATGGAAACGAGAAGCAATTACATTCATTCTTCATTCTTTGTCCCAAAGTCGAAAGCAATTCCTGCGGTTGTCGATACTGCGCGTGAGGTCAAAATGAGTGTTACTCCATTGTTAATAGCACGCTGGAAAGCAGCGGACACTTTTCAGGCAGACATCGGAGAACTGATTCGATAGGTTAGAGAGACCTTTGTGCGGTCAAGACTTTATTGTAAGCCGCCACTGAGGAATTTCTGATATCAAGAAAGTTTAAGGCATTAGTACTAAGGAAAGTTACTGGAATATTTTCTAATTTACGTAGTGGAAGTGTTGTGAAGAATACGAGCTGATTTATGTGTAAAAGGATACGTATTGGTGCTTATTTTAATCGAAACCTCGATTCCTTATTACGAAGTACCACGGCGTCCTACAGATGGTCTGGATTAATGCGAACAGGAGTGGCAGCATGAACCTGCAGACACGGTCAGTTTTATTAGGAACTATTGCTCCTTTCTAAATGGATTAAAGAAATATGCTTCTGGAATTGTCATCCATTTTTCAGTAACTACGCTGCCATAGGACATCGACGGATTCCGGCAGATCTATAGCGAGATACTAACAACTTTACACGCTGTTTCTGCTTCGCCGAGAAGTTGTAGCTTCATCGACGCGTAAACAACTAGATTCTCCTGCAAGTTCTACAACCACTGCATTATTCAAAGTACGGTAGAGAATTTTACGCCGTTCAGTATATTCCTGTCAGAAAGATAAATATCGCTACGCTAACTGAAAGCGCTCAGAGTTTTCCAAGACTGTTTACGTCTCCGAATATAGTTTAATCTTTATGCAAAGAACTTAAGTGGCGTTTAATACTTTTCATGAGGCTAAAGTCAGCCGTACAAAGTCATTTCAACCTAGCGTCCTTTTCCTTGAATATTTGTCCATAAGTGACGACATAATGAGGGCTGGGAATGTTGATCAATACAAATGAAACAATTTCTGCGTGAGTCACTTGGTTATTTTGTCAGTACGCACATCGATTTTTCACATCACCATGTCTTTTCGCAGTCACAGACCAAGTGAAGTGAAGGTTATTTTGCATCTTTTGCTAATGATAAAAACTGTTTATTTAGAAAACCTCTAACTGCCTTTCCGAAATCAACGATTTTTATCATTAGCAAAAGACGCAAAAGAACCTACACTGCCCTCGGTCTGTGCTGTGAAAACGCGTCTGTACTCTTCACCAACACCATCCATGTAAATAAACAATTATCCACCAAACCACCAAACCACGCGTAGTGCCAAAATAAACAAGTCGCTGCCGCAGAAACTGTTTTATGTTTTTTTTTTAACTTTCATTCCTTTCGAGAGAGCATATTCCTTCCGAATCGAAATTCAGGTAGCAAGTTTCCGAAGTATGGGATGAATGCGATCACTTCTTCCGAAACGTACCCACTGATGAAAGTTTTTCGATCTTCGATAACTTGTCGCTTTCCTGCGGCATGTACACTGTCTGATCAAAAGTGTTCGGGCGCCCCTTTGTAATGCCGAACTGACCACCAGATGTCACTAGATGCGGACCAGCCAGCATAAAAGGGGAAAGGAGTATCGTTTTGTCAGTTGAGATGCAGTAACGGTCCGTCAGGAAATCATTGGGTGTCTCCCGAGTGACAGATACATCAGAGATATTTCAACCCTTCTAGCCGCATGGAGTGGCCACGCGCCATATGACGAATTGCGAGGCACCTCCCGCCTGAAGTTCGAGTCCCCGCTCGGGCGTGTGTGTGTGTGTGTGTGTGTGTGTGTGGACCAATGACCTCAGCAGTTTGGTCCCTTAGAAATTCACATAGATTTGGACCTTTTTCAACCCTTCTAATGCTGCCCAAGTCGTCTGTCGGTAATCCGATTGCGAAGTGGAAATGCGAAGAAACAGCCACAGCTAATAAAATGAAGGCTTTCACGGCAGGTGTTGTCATCGCTTCACGTTTCCGGGCTGAGATGGCGTGGTCCATACATAAGACTCTCCCCTGACGTTTCGCCTTCGACTGTGGAAGGCATCCTCCGAGGACAATCGGCGAACTGCAACGAGAGCACGAGTGAGCGCCGTATATATAAGCCATCCAGAGGGCGCCGCTGTCAAGTCACGTGACGTCGGCTGTGCTATGATCTCTGATATTGCCAACTTTCTCATTTGAAACTAATCGATTGTCACGCTGTTGCTGCTATGTTGACATCCATATCTTATCCAGCTTAATGCCTTTATCTTTCCTATTAAAATTATTGCAGTGTTTGCCAATCTCAATGGCCTCTCTGTACATTCGCGCATAATAATGCGACGTCTTTGCTATGACGGTCGTCTCACTAAACTTTATTTCATGATCACCTCCATGAAACACATGTTCCGCTACAGCCGATTTATCAATATGTCCGAGGCGACAGTTCCTTTTATATTCACCCTTTTATATTCACCACGGGTGTTGACGCTTCTTTTTGTTGTGCCTATATAGACCTTTCCACAACTGTACGGAATTTTATAGACACCTGGTGTAGCTGGAGGATGTCGTTTATCTTTTGCGGATTTTAAACATTCTTTTATTTTCGTAGTAGGTCTGAAGACAGTTTCCACGTCGTACTTGCTTAGAATTTTTCCAATGCGATCAGTGACCTTACTGATGAATGGTAAGAACACTTTCCCCTTGGGTTGGTGTCGTCCTGGACTGACAACTAGGACGGACGAGAATCGACACCAAAACGCCTGTTTCAATGCAATGTTTTGGTTGCATTGCATTGAAACAAGCGTTCAGGTCATAGTGCTGTGGAATGTGGGAAAAAAACCGCAAATTGACATTCATCAGAAGAAGAACACCACCAAAAATGCAACAGGAGCGTAATATGTAATAATTTGTCCACGCAACCTTTACATTACTACTTAATAAGAAATACCAACCACCAGAACTGTTTATAGCCTATAGGTACAGTGACAAAAATGTAAATTAAATAGCAAACAGATGTACATATTCCAGGCCACTGATGATGCCTTGCAGAAAATAAAGGCAAAACGCGTATGGCACTAATATTCTGTTTTATTCAGTTGCTGTCAGACGGTCCATAAGTAAAAGTTATCAATATACCGTAATATTACACGCAACTGAGGAAGACAGGACTACAAAAGTTGAAGATGTTTGTATCAGTTTGTTTGGCGCTTCAGTGTACATATTCTTGTATTACGCCACGCTCTAAATCGTTGATTGACTTCCTCGCTATCGACCTACTTAAAGAAAATTATATCTTATCTAATTTATCATAAAACATGTTTTATAACAGAACGTAGAAGGCCTTGCGATCGAAAGAGGGGGTTGATGAGAGGGTGAAAAATCAATGGCAGAAGCCTGTTTCCGACTCACAGTAAATGACACAGAGTATTTAACTAAATTTATGAACCTAATTGATGGATGCATGGTACGGAGGAAGCTCGTCTTCCGTAAATTCTCTTCCAATCCAACATTCTGGAATGGTATCTGTCATTCAGGTAACGTCGGACGTTATTTCTCTAAGAGGAGGAACGGAAGATGAACTTCATCGCCGGTGGCCTTCCACGTCTCCAGAACTCACACCTTGTGACTTGTCTGTGGGGTTATGTAAACGACCTCTGTTCTATCCCCCCGACGCCTGACACACTTGAAAGTCTGCGATAGCGCATTGTTGAAACGATGGAGTGAGTAACGAGAGACCAGCTGCTTCGGGTGTGGTAAGAGGTGAGCCACCTTTTTGATATTTGTCGTGTAATACATGGTGCTCACATTGAATGCATAAAAATTTAAACTTTTTTCTTTCCAGGAATGTTGGAATTTTGTTTCTATCTTTTCAAGTTTGGATGCAATAAATGTTTGAAATCTTTTCCTTTTTGTGAGTAGCTCTGTGTATCGATGACCTGCTAGACAGTATAATAGCAACCTCAGATGTGCCCCTGACACAGCTCTCTACATTGTAATGAAATACTGTCTGCAAAACGCTGAATAAATATTCAGTCAATTTTTGTTTTCACAGTGGTGTAAATAGGCAACATAGTTTAAACGTTCGCATATATAAAATTTGGGACGCCGCGAAACGCAAACACAGTCTGTCCTTTAACTGTTGTATCAGTAATTTATAATTAGTGACTTCATACACATACAAAGTTGTAAGAACTGTACACTGCTTGGAATGCTGAAGGTGGCAGGTGTCAAATACCGTGTGAATACGTGTAAGTGCAGACACTTTTTTATACAGTGCCATAATTTGCACACACATCAGTGTGTTGGCTGCTTATTTTTTGTTTCTCTGTATCTAACATTCTTCACACAAACACGTCTGGTGAGTTACCACCTGATGTTTTGTGGACAGTCTTAACTACGCCACTAAGTGGATTACGCCTGTCACTTTAGACTAACTGTTTTGTGTCCACACGGTCACACTTCAACATCTGACCTACTGCTGAGGATAAAATAAGCATTAATGGCTTGGTATTACCCATGTACTTAGATGTACTAACCAACCTGAAAACATTCTACTCCTAGTAGCTATAATTATTAGTTTGCAAATGGTGTAAACACTGATGTAATGTTGTCCATTACACCGTCCTCACTCACCAACAAAGTGGCTCTTCAAAATGGCTCTGAGCACTATGGGACTTAACATCTAAGGTCATCAGTCCCCTAGAACTTAGAACTACTTAAACCTAACTAAGGACATCACATACATCCATGCCCGAGGTAGGATTCGAACCTGCGACCGTAGCAGTCGCACGGTTCCGGACTGAAGTGCCAAGAACCGCTCGGCCACAGCGGCCGGCGCAATCACCAACAGAAATATCTGCACTTACACTCTGTCCAGTGTGTGAAAAGTTACCTACAACTTGTAGAGAAAGCAGATTGCAATTATGGAGAGTCAAATGTCATTAAAGGGAAGCTGCAGTTGAGAAGGGAGCGAGACACGGTTGTAGCCTCTCCCCAATGCAAGATACGAAGGAAACCAAGGAGAAATTTCGAAACGAAATTAAAGTGAGAGAAAATAAAAAGTTTGCTGCATGCCAATGACACTAATTCCGTCAACAGACAGTAAAGATTTGCAAGAGCTACTGAACGTAGTGGATAGCGTCTTGAAAACAGGTTGTAAGACCAACTGTTAAATACCGTTCAACAGCCAAGATCGCATAGAATATATTCTTTTATTTAAGGCAACCGCTTGCAACAGATTTTGCTGTCATCTTCATGTCTTAAAATCTTCGTTGTGAAAAGTCGATTCGCACTGTTTCGGATATATCCAGCATATGTAAACAGTTGTGCTATTGTGTACCGTGTTTGCGTAAGGTCACAAGCAACTGTGAACAATACACACACATAAAAAAAAGTTTTGCACCACCTGGGTTCCGAGAGTTGCGTAACCTGTACAGAAAATTGGAATAGAGATCTACACGAACATCATTTCCACCCTTTTTATTGCTGATGCAAACCATACAGCGAGACCTTCAGATGTGGTGGTCCAGATTGCAGTAAACCCCGGTGCCTCTAATAGCCAGTGGCACGTCCTCTTGCACTGATGCATGCCTCTATTCCTCGTGGCATACTATCCACAGGTTCGTCAAGGCACTGTTGATCAAGACTGTCCCCTCCTCAACTGCGATTCGGTGTAGATTCCTTAGAGTGGTTGGTGCGTCACTTCGTCCATAAACAGCCCTTTTCAATCTATCCCAAGCATGTTCGATAGGGTTCATGTCTGGAGACACGCTAGTCACTCTAGTCGAGAGATGTCGCTATCCTGAAGGGAGTCATTCACAAGATGTGCACGATCGGGGCGCGAATTTTCGTCCATGAAAACGAATTCCTCTCCAATATGCTGCCGATGTGGTTGCACTATCTGTCGGAGGATGGCATTCACGTATCGTACAGCCCTTACGGCGTCTTCCATGACCACCAGCGGCGTACGTCGGTTCCACATAATGCACCCCGTAACAGCAGGGAACCTCCACCTTGCTGCACTCGCTGGACAGTGTTTCTAAGGCGTTCAGCCTGACCGGGTTGCCTCCAAACACGTCTTCGACGATTGTCTGGTTGAAGGCAGATGCGACACTCATCGGTGAAGAGAAAGTGATGCCAATCCTTAGCGGTCCATTCGGCATGTTGTTGGGCCCATCTGTTCCGCTCTGCATGGCGTCGTCGTTGCAAAGATGGACCTCGCTATGACGTCGGGAGTGAAGTTGCGCATTATTCAACGTAGTGGCATTGCTGTCAGGGTTCCTTCGAGCCATAATCCGTAGGTAGCGGTCATCCGCTGCAGTAGTAGCCCTTGGGCGGCCTGCGCGAGGCATGTCATCGACAGTACCTGTCTCTCAGTATCTCCTCCTTGTCCAAACAACATTGCTTTGGTTCACTCAGAGACGCCCGGATACTTCCCTTGTTGACAGCTCTTCCTGGCACGAAGTAACAATGCAGACGCGATCGAACAGTGGTAATAACCGTCTAGGCATGGTTGAACTACAGACAACACGAGCCGTGTACTTCCTGGTGGAATGACTGGAACTGATCGGTTGTCGGACCCCCTCCGTCTAATAGGCGCTGCTCATGCATGGTTGTTTTCATCTTTTGGCGGGTTTTGTGACATCTCTGAACAGTCAAAGGGACTGTGTCTGTGATACAATATCCACAGCCAACGTCTATCTTCAGGAGTTCTGGGAACCTGGGTGATGCAAAACATTTTTTGATCTGTGTATATATGGACATCGTCTGTTGCACAAGGTGGTTGATGTTTTTAAATATTTTAGCGATGAAAAACCTTTTATAATGTGCTGTTTTTATCCACTTGACATCTTGTGCGTGAGGTCAGTGTATAATGAACATGTTTTGTAACGAAAGATTTTAAGACCTGAAGTCTCATAGGTGTCTCGCCTGACAACCCCTGCTCTGTACCCGTGAACAATAAAATGTGACTCAGCACTGATAATGACATCTTTTCAGTCATTGGAGGTCCAAGATTTATATATTTTGGAGCATGCCAACTGTTTATCCTTCATGGCAATTGTTAATAACTGGAGGGCATCTATAATTAGACGGAGACCAATGCTGTCTCTCCGTCCAAGTATATCCATTATCTGGTCGTGGCGCACAGGACACTCCATGGAGTCGCCAATCAATAGCATCTATAATTGTTTATGGTCAAGACAGTAACACTCCTCCAAGAGTCCAGCAATTTGCTAAAAAAATGGTTACAGCGAAGAAGATTCTGTTCCTCGCGAAATTTGAGCTTGTCCCAATTAATTTATACACTGCTGCATTTAAGTTTTGATTGACACTGTCAACTTTCAAACTTAAATTTATCCATGTTATGTGGATGTTATTTGAGGAATGTGACTCCATTATAAATTTTTTATGAAATGATTGTTCTGAAACAGTCAGACTATTAATATTTTATTAGCACGTCGCGTTACGCCAGCATGCTGTCATAATCAGGTGCATTTACAATTACTTATACATTGTAATTAATATGAAGTGATGTTAGTCTCCTTTGCTGTGTGTGTCAGTGATTTATGTGTCGAAAAAGATGTCTATTCAGGAAGGTAAATATGTTATAATGTGTACATTATGTGATAAGCATGATAAGTCAAATTGTGTTTGTGCACCTACTTACAGTTTAGACACAGAGCACAGTAAAAAGTACATCACAACTTAATACTTTCACAATCATCTGTCTACATCAATCCAAAGAGTCTTAAAGCCAATTTATTTTCTCTCGTTAAAAAGAGTAGTTTTATCTCCACCGTATACACAGTTTTAGAGATAGAAACTAGTACATCTCAGGTTTTAAGACTCTGGATTGATGTAAGCAAATAATTGTGGAAGTTTTAAGCTGTGAGGTACTTATTACTGTGCTCTGTATGCCAGTCAACGAAATTACCAACAAGAATTTAAGTAAATGCACTATGACTAATAATTCGTCTCACAATGTACAGACTACAGCATATATATTTTTCTTTGTCTTTTTCGACACAATCTCACTAGCTCATACAGAATGGGAAACTAGATTCACGTCATTTTAATTACAATGTAGAAGTAACTGTAAATTCACCTAATGAGGGCAAATGCTCCCGAAATACGTCTCGCTAATAAATTATTAGTAACAGTGACTTGCTGTACATATCTGTGTAAACAGAAATTAGTTGCCGCATGCATGGAAGATGATCACATAAGAACGACTTGACTGATCTGGTTGATTTCGTCTTTGTTGTGTTCATAATTGTCAGGACATGGTATGTATGAAAGAAAATTTTTGGAAACTCGACCTGAAAAATCAGAAATTAAAATCAACTGTGAAAGATAACGGCTTGACTGATTTCGGTGGTTTTTGTGTTCGTAACTGTAGACGGTAATGAAATGAATGAAAAAGAAAAAAGAAATGCATTCAGTTCGGCAGTTCCACAGTTCTGCTGTCACATGTTTTGACAAAAAAAAAAAACCAGCTTTGACAGTAATATAGGTATTATATAAATACATATGTAATATGTAATGGGGGACGTTGTTACTGAAAATCTGGGAAGTACTTAACCAATATAGAACAGGTTTTTACAAGACACACTAATGAACATTCGGACGTGCTTCGCGGAAAAGTTCTTGACTTATTTGCTTGAAATTTTCATGCGATAATCAAACTAAAATTCGTACGGTCGTACGGACATAGGCAGATATATATATCCTAAGAAAGAACGTTGTTACCGAAAATCTCTAAGAGATCTTAGCGGATTTACTTCAAATTTTTACATGATGCTCTTTGATCATTTAGACAGAAATGAAGACAATTGAGGAGAAGGCGGAGGAGGAGATGGACAGAGAGAGGCGGAGAAGGTTATTTACAGAGAGGTGGGGGAAGTAGGAGGTGTATGGAGAGAGAGAGAGAGAGAGAGAGAGAGGGGGGGGGGGGGATGAGAAGACGGGCACACAGAGAGGGGATCAGGGGATTTAGGATGTATATGCAATTGCCATACATATATTTAGCAATTACGAAGCATTGCCGGGTTCAGTAGCTATTTCATGAAAATCGTTTGGAGTTTGTTTACTTACTCAGTTGCGCTCCCTCCACTCTTCCGGCATCCAGCAGAGCCGGGTGGGTGTGGTTGGGACGGGACGAATACCTTCACCCCGTAGAAGCCTCGAAGCGTGCGGTGTGCGTGTCTGTGTGTGCGCGTGTGTACACGATAGGGACGGCCTGCTCTCGACGCGAGATGTCGTGCTGTGAGCCCGGCCCGCTGAGGCACTGTGCGTCTCTTGGCGGGGTTCGGCCCTGCCCGCCACAGAGACGCGTCTTATCAGTGGATCATCCGCGGCGCGGACCACGTGCTTCAGCGCATCTCCCAACAACTCCACACAGACACAGCCGCGTCCGGACGCTTGCTCCCATATCGCCGGTTCGGGTCGGCCTACCTGTCGACGCGCTCCAGTGGAGACAGCAGCGGAGAGGTTCCTGGAACTGCCGCGCGGCTGCCCGACACCCACAACTCCCAGAGTCGGGGGAGGAGGAAGCTCAGCGCGGTGACGAAGTCCACAGCCATTAGAGGAGCTGCGCTAACGCCTCTGGACGGGACACTGAGGAAGCACCCCGGCACTAATAGCGGGGTTACACGACCACCAGTGATGACACCAGTGTTCGACGGCACGGATTATCCAGCGAACATTCGGATCGATGAACATTTCGGTAACAGAACCCCTTCATGACAACTGGCTACAATTCCGTACATTAATTTTTACAGTGTCTGACAGAGAACCCCATTAGTGTGAGGCGGCAAAAGGCCAATGATGACCACGGCATCCGACGTCTAACATGTCTACCATCCAACCACAGTATAGGCTACTAATGATACATCTACATCTACATTTATACTCCGCTAGCCACCCAACGGTGTGTGGCGGAGGGCACTTTACGTGCCACTGTCATTACCTCCCTTTCCTGTTCCAGCCGCGTATGGTTCGCCGGAAGAACGACTGCCGGAAAGCCTCCGTGCGCGCTCGAATCTCTCTAATTTTACATTTGTGATCTCATCGGGAGATATAAGTAGGGGGAAGCAATATATTCGATACCTGATCCAGAAACGCACCCTCTCGAAACCTGGACAAGCTACACCGCGATGCAAAGCGCCTCTCTTGCAGAGTCTGCCACTTTGCTAAACATCTCCGTAACGCTATCACGCTTACCAAATAACCCTGTGACGAAACCGCGCCGCTCTTCTTTGGATCTTCCCTATCTCCTCAGTCAACCCGATCTGGTACGGATCCCACACTGATGAGCAATACTCAAGTATAGGTCGTACGAGTGTTTTGTAAGCCACCTCCTTTGTTGATGGATTACATTTTCTAAGGACTCTCCCAATGAATCTCAACCTGGTACCCGCCTTACCAACAATTCATTTTATATGATCATTCCACTTCCAATCGTTCCGCACGCATACTCCCAGATATTTTACAGAAGTAACTGCTACCAGTGTTTGTTCCGCTATCATATAATCATACAATAAAAGAACCTTCTTTCTATGTATTCGCAATACATTACATTTGTCTATGCTAAGGGTCAATTGCCACTCCCTGCACCAAGTGCCTATCCGCTGCAGATCTTCCAGAATTTCACTGCAATTTTCTAATGCTGCAACTTCTCTGAATGCTGCAGCATCATCCGCGAAAAGCCGCATGGAACTTACGACACTATCTACTACTATACTATGATAACAGTGAGCCGGACTGCAGATATCCAACGGTGAGCACAGTATTAGGGTACTGCTTACTCGACGAGTAACCCACAACAGTGCTACAATGCTAGTGGAAATTTCCTATGGGACCAAACTGCTGACGTCATCGGTCCTTAGGCTTACACTCTGCTTAATCTACCTTCACCCAACTTACGCTAAGGACAACACACACACCCATGCCCAAGGAAGGACTATGACCTCTGACGGTGGGGGGGGGGGGGGGGGGGGGCGATCCGTGTCAAAGCGCCTCAAACCGCGTGGCTTCCCTGCGCGGCTGCTAGTGGTGTTGATAGGAAGTAGTGAAGTAGAGCAAGGGCAAAAATTGCATTGTATCTACTACAACAGCTGCCGAATTTGAAATTTCGTCGTAAGGGAACCCAAGGTTGGAAAGAAGTGGCGAAAGAAATATTGCGCTTAAGCAAGATGAGCCAGCGGAATGTGTGGTGTCTTATACGCTAGACTGCGTGGACAATGTACATGAAGAGTACAATTACGACGATACGTGCTTAACAAGTGAAAGTAATCTTGAAACAGGTGTCGAGCCAAGTAATTTATCATCCAGGTCTGTCAGGGAGCCACAAATCTCGCCTGAAGTGAAACATAGTAAAGGACAATAGTTGTCCAGGGAGCGAGTACTAAACTTAATTACGTATGTGGACGATCATCCGCAGCGTAGTAAAAAAACAATTATGAACAGATTTCGAGTAATATGACCGTATAGTGCATAAGAAAAACTACGGTTATTCAAGGGTGGACAAAGTAAACGCCGGCCGGGGTGGCCGAGCGGTTCTGGGCGCTACAGTCTTGAGCCGCGCGACCGCTACGGTGGCAGGTTCGAATCCTACCACGGGCATGGATGTGTGTGATGTCATTAGGTTAGTTAGGTTTAAGTTCTAGGGGACTGATGACCTCAGAAGTTAAGTCCCATAGTGCTCAGAGCCATTTGAACAAAGTAAACTTGTTACAAAAAAACTGCGCGCGACATAGATTACAGTGATTTCAAGACAAGCGGTGGATGGTTGCATAACTTCAAACAGTGCTACAAAAGTAGAAGACGTAAGACAACGAAATTTCAAACAAAGAGTCAACCTGACGATACAAGCAAAGTGTGGAATCGTCCGAAAATTTGTAGATGAGATAGAGAAATGTATCCCATCGGTGAGAAGCAATTTGTTTTGAACTCCAACCAGTGGGCATTTGAGGAGAAAAAACATATGAAACGAATCCTGGAAACTGGAGATACCAGAAGAGTTGTACTAAAATAAACTAATACCAATGCCTTGATGCATTCGTATACAATTACGCTGACTTAATCTGAATGGTAAATCTATTGAGAAGTTATTTATAGTGCTGCGAGAAGTTAGAGGTTGGTAGAAAATCCTAAGAAATTCTGGTCGTATGTAAAGTACACAAGCGGCAAGACGCAGTCAATACCTTCGCTGCGCAGTGCCGATGGTACTGTTACCGACGACTGTGCCGCTAAAGCGGAGTTATTGAACGCAGTTTTCTGAAATTACTTCACAGTGGAAGATGAATGGAATATTCCAGAATTCGAAACACGAACAGCTGCTAGCATGAGTTTCTTAGAAGTAGATACCTTAGGGGTTGCGAAGCAACTCAAATCGCTTGATACGGGCAAGTCTTCAGGTCCAGATTGTATACCGATTAGGTTCCTTTCAGATTACGCTGATACAATAGCTCCCTACTTAGCACTCATATACAACCGCTCGCTCACCGATAGATCTGTACCTACAGACTGGAAAACTGCCAGCCGCGGTGGTCTAGCGGTTCTGGCGCTGCAGTCCGGAACCGCGGGACTGCTACGGTCGCAGGTTCGAATCCTGCCTCGGGCATGGGTGTGTGTGATGTCCTTAGGTTCGTTAGGTTTAAGTAGTTCTAAGTTCTAGGGGACTTATGACCTAAGGTGTTGAGTCCCATAGTGCTCAGAGCCATTTGAACTGGAAAATTGCGCAGGTCGCACCAGTGTTTAAGAAGGGTAGTAGGAGTAATCCATCTAACTACAGACCTACATCATTGACGTCGGTTTGCAGTAGGGTTTTGGAGCATATACTGTATTCAAACATTATGAATCACCTCGAAGGGAACGATCTATTGATACGTAATCAGCATGGTTTCAGAAAACATCGTTCTTGTGCAACGCAGCTAGCTCTTTATTCGCACGAAGTAATGGTCGCTATCGACAGGGGATCTCAAGTTGATTCCGTATTTCTAGATTTCCGGAAAGCTTTTGACACCGTTCCTCACAAGCGACTTCTAATCAAGCTGCGGGCCTATGGGGTATCGTCTCAGTTGTGTGACTGGATTCGTGATTTCTTGTCAGTAAGGTCGCAGTCCGTAGTAATAGACGGAAAATCATCGAGTAAAACTGAAGTGATATCAGGTGTTCCCCAGGGAAGCGTCCTGGGACCTCTGCTGTTCCTGATCTATATAAATGACCTGGGTGACAATCTGAGCAGTTCTCTTAGGTTGTTCGCAGATGATGCTGTAATTTACCGTCTAGTAAGGCCATCCGAAGACCAGTATCAGTTGCAAAGCGATTTAGAAAAGATTGCTGTATGGTGCGGCAGGTGGCAGTTGACGCTAAATAACGAAAAGTGTGAGGTGATCCACATGAGTTCCAAAAGAAATCCGTTGGAATTAGATTACTCGATAAATAGTACAATTCTCAAGGCTGTCAATTCAACTAAGTACCTGGGTGTGAAAATTACGAACAACTTCATTTGGAAAGACCACATAGATAATATTGTGGGGAAGGCGAGCCAAAGGTTGCGTTTCATTGGCAGGACACTTAGAAGATGCAACAAGTCCACTAAAGAGACAGCTTACACTACACTCGTTCGTCCTCTGTTAGAATATTGCTGCGCGATGTGGGATCGTTACCAGGTGGGATTGACGGAGGACGTAGAAAGGGTGCAAAAATGGGCAGCTCGTTTTGTATTATCACTTAGTAGGGGAGAGAGTGTGGCAGATATGATACGCGACTTGGGATGGAAGTCATTACAGCAAAGACATTTTTCGTCGCGGCGAGATCTATTTACGAAATTTCAGTCACCAACTTCGTCTTCCGAATGCGAAAATATTTTGTTGATACCAACCTACATAGGTAGGAATCATCATCAAAATAAAATAAGAGAAATCAGAGCTCGAACAGAAAGGTTTAGGTGTTCGTTTTTCCCGCACGCTGTTCGGGAGTGGAATGGTAGAGAGATAGTATGATTGTGGTTCGACGAACCCTCTGCCAAACACTTAAATGTGAATTGCAGAGTAGTCATGTAGATGTAGATGTAGAGGTGCTCTACCCCGTACGATTCTGTATCGTGTGCGTGATCTTGCAAGGGCAGTTGGCAATATTTACGTCACAGCAAGTATGTGTAGGAAAATGGGCGTAATGCAACTACAGCTATGATGTGAGAACAGCTGGTGGCCAGTAGCTGATCAAAATCCCGTCTCCAGTGAAACGTAGCACAGGACAATCGTAGACAATCCTTGTCCGAGGAGCAGATACTAAAAACAATTACGTATATGAAAGATCATCCACGTCATAGTAGAAAAAAAAATAATGAACAGATTTCGAATAAGTTCACAGCAACATGACAGTGTAGTGCATAATAAAACTACGGATATTCAAGGGGCGGACAAGGCGCACTTGTTACAAAAACTGGTGTTTGTACGTTTGAAGGATGCTCGATACAATTTGCGGGACGTGCAGATAGTGACTTACTATGTTATGCACATCAAACTGCACGGAAGCAGTAGATTATTGAGTAACTTCAAACTGTTCTACGGAACTGGAAGACACAAGACAAAGATAATTCAAAGTGTGAAATTGAGAATGCACAGCACACTGCGGAATTTGTAGGTAAGATAAACAAACTCATTACATCGTTCAGTACGGAATGTGTGTTCAACTCCGGCCAATCGGAATTTGAAGAGGAAATCTATATGAAAGGTACCCTGGTAATTAGAGGTACTAAGGGAGTTGCACTACGATCAACTAATATCAGAGCCTTAAGCCTTCGTATACAATTATGCCGACTGTTAATGTGGATGGTAAACTGCCTGGAAAGTTATTTATTGTGTTGCGAGCAGTCATAGATGCTCTGTAACCTACAATTCTTTCTTGTTTGCGTAATCTTGCAAGGGCAGTAGGGAGTATTTACGTCACGGTAAGCAAGAGAGGGAAAATGGTCGTAAGAGAACTTCAGCTACGGTATTACTGCTTTTGGCCAACAGATGTTAGCCGTACTGCGGCTCGCGTTTGTGCCGTTGACAGGTTGGCGTCGTGTATTGGGATTGTGACCTCTCGTTCTCTTAGTGCGGTCACTGGCGCCACTACGTTTGCTCGCTTTGCCTGTCCGTGAGTGGCAGCAGAGGCGTTCATCGCTAGCGAGTACTGTGGTACTATCTTTGGAGCCACCTCTAGTATTTACGGGTCTTCGTGTGTTCAGTGGGGACGGAGCAGCAGCGGGGTCCGACAGCGCCAGTACTCGCCGACGGAGCTGGCGATATATGCGCTGCCCGATGGAAGGATGTTGTCGCGAGCGTGCGCGACCACGTCGAGGTCCGGATTCAGCAAGTTCAAGTTGAATGGATCATTATATTCGAGTAGTGCAACCTTCACGTATGTGTGTGTGTCCTTCCGTCGAAATGACCTCATGCCACCAAGCTGTCAGTTGGCGGTTTTATACTCCGACGTTTCCCTTGCCTGACTTGATTGGCAACGACCGATGGTTGGTCGTTCGGTCGGTCGTCTCAGTGGACGACGGGTATCTGGTCTTCCGACCGTTTCTGTGTTCTTACCGTTCATGTCTACGTGCAATTCGTCTTGTTGCTGTATAGTGACTGTTTTAGCATTGTTTGAGTTGTTTGTGGAATTGTCTTTTGCGGTTCCATGTGCATCTAGTCAGATTTGGAATAGGCAGTTTGGCCTTAACCTTGTCTGCGTACTAGGATTTGGTGGAGCCAACTTGTGTAATTAAATGCTTGTCATTTGACGATGGTAACTGGTATTCTATCGTTGTCTTGTTTATCGCATCTTAGGTGGATTTTGCGAGCTGTCCCTGGTTTGAGCTGCCATCCCACTAAGTGAGCAGTGAGCATTACTCTTGGCTGCCTGTCTCACCGCTTACGCAGCTGTAGGGGCTTGTATCAGGTCGATCCTTGGAGCACTGTCTGTGGATCACTCCCTTCTATTTGATCCGATTTATGTTTAAAAATAATATTTTGTTTAAATTATTCCTATTGCTTGTGGCCTTGACCCGACAAATAATTTGGATTCCTCTTAATAAAGCCTTCAGCCGTCAGTGTAGCTTGTGTTACAATCGATTTTTTAAGATGATTGCTTTTAAAAAATTATTTCCTTAAATAAAGTACGTGTTTGATATGCAACCAACGGTAACTGATTAGGCCCCGCTGACACCTTATCCCGTTCCCTAAGTCCCATGAGCCGGCCGAAGTAGCCGTGCGGTTCTAGGAGCTGCAGTCTGGAACCGCGAGACCGCTACGATCGCAGGTTCGAATCCTGCCTCTGACATGGATGTGTGTGATGTCCTTAGGTTAGTTAGGTTTAACTAGTTATAAGTTCTAGGGGACTAATGACCTCAGCAGTTGAGTCCCATAGTGCTCAGAGCCATTTGAACCATTAAGTCCCATGTTTCAAGATGGTCAAAATGACTTGCTTTTGCTTGATTCCTGCTCTGCTTATAAAAATCATACTCATTTTGTGACTCCCAAGGAGTTTGTCTTGGTGATGATGATGATGACTGGTTTGTGGGGCGCTCAACTGCGCGTCATCAGCGGCTGTGCAAAGACCCAATCTTTCCACAGTCCAATTTTTTTTCCCAATCTAGCCACTGTCACGAATGATGATGATTATGAAATGATGAGAACAACACCCAGTCTTCAGGCAAACAAATACCACAACCCGCCGGGAACTGAACCCGGGACCCCGTGATCCAGAGGTGGAAACGCTACCTAATGGACCACGAGCTGCGGACTTGGATCTTGATGGTGAGAAAGTTTGTGATCAGAATGTCGCGCCATTTTTCATTCGGTGTTCATGGTACAAATTAATGGTTTCTTTCGAAAATTCGGGAATGTCGACGATGTCCGTTTTGTGAAGTGTAATACATACATCCCCTAGAAGGCTGATCTTCTATCGCCCTCCTGATGCACATGGTGAGTCATTAGTAGATGATACTTTTCCCGTCATAATTGTTAACGCAACGCTTTCAAATGAGCCTTATTAAAGATTGAACTTGAGACCTCACATTCAAGGGGGTTCCTTGTTAGCTGCAAGAGAAATACCGGGCTGCTATACTTAACTGGAGCTACTCACAGAGGTCCAGTGTGGGCTGCAATTATCGGATGGCAGCGAAACTTGGTAGATACGCTAATGCATTAACGCGTAACAGATTTACGCTGGCAGTGAATTAGTTTCGATTGTGGCCACGAGGAGTAAATCTGGTGCTCTACACCATACAACGGTATGACATCCACGTTGTCATCTGACAAGCCATAGCGTGTGTGAAAAGTATGGCTATCGAGAAGACGGACTGCGCGTGGTTAGTGAAGCTGTTTTGCGTGAACGGCACAATTGCGATGCTACATCGAGAGAGAAGCGCCGACTGAAAGGCCTAAGGAGAAGCCCGACATTAAGTGGTTTAAAGAAGATGAGAACGAAAATCGAGAACATTGGTGATCTTGGTGTGACACATGGAAGAGGAAGGCGTCCTATCCCAGTGGGAGTAACTGACGAGGTTGCTGTTGCTGTAACTGACCATGCAGCACATGGCCCAGGCAGTGCCAGTGCTCGTGCGGTGTCACGAGAACTATCCATCCCATGTCTTCACTTAAAACTTCGGGGCTGATAGGCCGTGGTCGAAGTATAAAACTGTCTCCTAACGTTTCGTCTCCGACTGCGGGAGACATCTTCGGAGGTAAAGCGGCGAACTGCGAAGAGGACTCGAGGAGGCGCTGATTGTATAGGCAGTACAGAGGGCGCCACTGTCGATCACGTGGCGTCGGCTATGAGATTGTCTCTGGTAATGCCAACATTCTCGATTGAAAGTAATCGATCGTCACGCTTACGGTGCAACGCTGACATCCAAATTTTATCCAGTTTAACACCTTCGTCTTTCCTGTTAAAATTATTACGATGTTTATCAATCTCGATAGCCTCTCTATACAAGCGTGCATAATAATACGAGGTTTTTGATATGACGCTCGTCTCGCTGAATTTTATTTCATGATCACCTTCCTGGTAAAACATGTTCCGCTACGGCCGATTTATCCGTGTGACCTAGGCGGCAATTCCTCTTATGTTCGACAAGACGGGTGTTCACACTTCTCTTTGTAGTACCGATGTAAACCTGTCCACAACTACAAGGAATTTTATATACCCCCGGTGTAGCCAAAGGGTGCCGTGCATCTTTTGCCGACCTTAAAAATTCTTTTATTTTCCTAGTAGGTCTGAAAATAGTTTCCACCCCATACTTGCCTAAAACTTTCCCAATGCGATCTGTGACCTTGCTAATGAACGGAAGAAAAACTTTGCCCATGGACGACTGTTGTTCGTCGTTACTCCTGATTCTCTGCCTAGAGCGAAGTGCTCGATCTATATCCTTGCTAGAAAAGCCATTCTTCACGAAAGCTGACCGTAGATGTTCAATCTCATCTTTTAAATAAACAGGTTCACAAAGTTTGTGCGCCCTGTCTACCAAAGTTTTCATTACACCTCTTTTTTGTCTAGGGTGGTGGTTTGAATCTTTGTGTAGATAACGATCAGTATGTGTGGGCTTTCTATACACCTTATGGCCCAACGTTCCGTCCGGTCGTTTAATCACAGACACATCCAGGAAGTTCAATTGCCCATTCCTTTCTGTCTCCATAGTGAACTGGATTTTCGGATTAATGCTGTTTAAATGTGTCAAAGGCATCCAAATCCTCTGCTCCGTGTGTCCATACTACGAACGTGTCATCGACATAGCGATACCATCTGGCTGGTCTCTTACCGGCCGTCTGCAACGCCCGTTGTTCAAAAGTCTCCATAAATAAGTTAGCCACAGCAGGACTGAGAGGACTGCCCATAGCCACCCCGTCAATCTGTTCATAAAAGCCACTATTGTATTGAAAGTAGGTTGTGGTGAGACAATCTCATAGCCGACGCCACGTGATCGACAGTGGCGCCCTCTGTACTGCCTATATAATCAGCGCCTCCTCGAGTCCTCTTCGCAGTTCGCCGCTTTACCTCCGAAGATGTCTCCCGCAGTCGGAGACGAAACGTTAGGAGACAGTTTTATACTTCGACCACGGCCTATCAGCCCGGAAGTTTTAAGTGAAGACAATACCGGCCGTGAAAGTTTACATTGTATGATATCCATCCCATGGTCAACAGTACGGAAAGTTTTGCAGTTTACTTCACACTAGTACCCGTACAAGATCCAGACGATGCTGAAACTGAAATCCAGCAGCAACGTTCTCATTTGCTCTTCGGCTCCTGTCACGGATCGAAGTCACATGGGGCCAGGCAATATTCTGTGGCGTGACGAGACATATTTTACACTACAGCAGGATGCAGTGAACACACGGAACTGCCGATTGGTTTGGTTTGTGGGATTAAAGGGACCAGCCTGCTATGGTCATCGGTCCCTTTTTCCAAATACTAAAAACACCCACAGAGAATTAAAAAAACGTTCAACAGAATAGGAGACAGACGACACAGAACAAAAGAAACGTAAACAAGGACCAGACAAAACGAAATAAAATCACACAGAGTGTGACGGTGGTTGGCCGACCATAGGAACAAAAAAAGGAAAAGCCAACCACCGAAAACACATTAACAACTGAGTTTCAAACCGTAGGCCAAAGGCCAGAATCAACACAAGACAGTAAAATAATACATAAACACTCATATTAAATGATAAAAAACCCCTGCCCGAATAAAACGCAAAACTAAGTCCACCATGGCAGAGTCATCTAGTAAAAGTGCAGAGAGAGCGTCAGGCAGCGCAAACGTCTGCCTGAGCACAGATAAGACAGTCCAACAAAATGTGGACCACTGTCAATGCCGAGCCGCAGCGACAGAGAGGAGGGACCTCACGGCGCAATAAGTAGCCGTGGGTCATCCGCGTGTGCCCAATACGCAGACGGCAGAGGACTACAGACTCCTTGCGAGAGACTCGCAAGGAGGAGTGCCACACAGTCGTTGTCTCCTTGATGGCACGGAGTTTGTTAGGGGTGGTCAGACCGCGCCATTCAGCGCCCCAAAGCGAGATAACTTTGCGGCGGAAGACTGCCCTCAAATCAGTCTCCGGGAGGCCAATGTCCAGGGTGGGTTCACTGATGGCCTGTTTGGCCAGGCGGTCAACATGTTCATTTCCCGGGATACCGACATGACCGGGGGTCCACACAAAGACCACAGAGCGGCCGCAACGGGCAAGAGAAAGCAGGGACTCGTGGATAGCCATCACCAGACGAGAACGAGGGAAACACTGGTCGAGAGCTCGTAAACCGCTCAGGGAATCGCTACAGATAACGAAGGACTCACCTGAGCAGGAGCGGATATACTCTAGGGCACGAAAGATGGCGACCAGCTCAGCAGTGTAAACGCTGCAGCCATCCGGCAAGGAACGTTGGTCGGAATAGTCCCCTAGAGTTAGCGCATACCCGACACGACCAGCAACCATCGAACCATCAGTGTAAACAATGCCAGAGCCCTGATACGTGGCCAGGATGGAATAAAAGCGGCGGCGGAAGGCCTCTGGAGGGACTGAGTCCTTCGGGCTCTGTGCCAAGTCGAGCCGAAGGCAAGGGCGAGGAAGACACCATGGGGGTGTGCGCAGGGGTGCCCGAAAAGGAGGTGGAACAGGGAAAAACCCAAGCCCAGAGAGGAGCTCTTTGACGCGTACGGTGATAGGACAACCCAACCGGCGCCGACGTTCTGGCAGATGGACGACTGACTGCGGGAACAGGACACGGTAATTTGGATGCCCGGGCAAGCTAAAAACATGGGCAGCATAAGCAGCCAGTAATTGTTGGCGTCGTAACCGCAGTGGAGGGACACCTGCCTCCACTAGGACGCTGTTCACAGGGCTGGTGCGGAAAGCACCAGTGGCAAGGCCTATCCCGCTGTGGAGAATTGGGTCCAGCACCCGCAACACAGATGGGGATGCTGAGCCATAAGCCAGGCTCCCATAATCCAGACGGGACTGGATTAACGCCTGGTAGAGCCGTAACAGGGTAGATCGGTCGGCGTCCCAGCGGGTGTGGCTCAAGCATCTCAGAGCGTTTAGATGCCGCCAACACGCCTGTTTAAGCTGCCGGATATGAGGCAGCCAAGTCAACCGGGCATCAAAAACCACCCCCAAAAACCCGTGTGATTCCGCCACGGAAAGAAGTTCGCCGGCAAGATAAAGCCGCGGCTCCGGGTGGACAGTATGTCGCCGGCAGAAATGCATAACGCAGGTCTTGGCTGCCGAAAACTGGAACCCATGAGCTACAGCCCAAGACTGCGCCTTGCGAATAGCGCCCTGTAGCTGACGTTCAACAGCTGCAATGCCAGTAGAGCTGTAGTAAAGGCAGAAGTCGTCAGCATACAGGGAAGCGGAGACAGAATTTCCCACGGCCGCAGCGAGCCCGTTAATGGCTATTAAAAACAGGCAGACACTTAAAACAGAACCCTGTGGCACACCGGTCTCCTGGACGTGGGAGGAACTATATGAGGTACGATACGACAGAAAACTGCGGATAAAGATCTGCAGTGGGCCCCGAAGACCCCATCCATGAAGCGTAGAAAGGATGTGATGACGCCATGTCGTATCGTACGCCTTCCGTATGTCGGAGAAGACAGCGACCAGGTGCTGACGGCGGGCAAAGGCAGTACGGATGGCCGACTCCAGGCTCACCAGATTGTCGGCGGCGGAGCGGCCTTTACGGAACCCACCCTGAGACGGAGCCAGAAGACCCCGAGACTCCAGTACCCAATTCAAGCGCCGGCTCACCATCCGTTCGAGAAGCTTGCAAAGAACGTTGGTGAGGCTAGTGGGGCTGTCCACCTCCAAAGGGCTCTTGCCCGGTTTCAAAACGGGGATGACAATGCTTTCCCGCCATTGCGACGGAAACTCACCCTCGACCCAGAGACGGTTGTAAAGGTCGAGGAGGCGTCGCTTGCAGTCCACTGAAAGGTGTTTCAGCATCTGACAGTGGATGCGATCTGGCCCGGGAGTGGTATCAGGGCAAGCGGCAAGGGCACTGTGAAATTCCCACTCACTGAATGGAGCATTGTAGGATTCAGAAGTGTGGGTGCGAAAAGAAAGGCTCCGACGTTCCATCCGCTCTTTAATGGAGCGGAAGGCCTGGGGGTAATTCGCAGAAGCGGAACTCATAGCAAAATGCTCTGCCAAGCGGTTTGCAATGACGTCGGAGTCAGTACAAACTGCTCCATTCAGTGAGGGCGCAGGGACGCTGACAGGGGTCCGACAGCCGTAGACGCGTCGAATCTTGGCCCAGACCAGCGATGGAGTGACATGGAGGCCAATGGTGGACACATACCGCTCCCAGCACTCCTTCTTGCCTTGGCGGATAAGGAGGCGGGCCCGCGCACGCAGCCGTTTGAAAGCGATAAGGTGGTCTATGGAGGGATGTCGCTTGTGACGCTGGAGCGCCCGCCGGCGATCTTTAATAGCTTCAGCGATCTCAGGCGACCACCAAGGCACAGCCCTCCGCCGAGGGGAATGGCAGATTCGGCGGCAGTAACGATGCCGGTGGTGACCGATTGAACCACCGCAGCAATGTCATCACTAGAGAGAGGCTCAATAGCGGCAGTGGAGGAAAACAAGTCCCAGTCAGCCTTATTCATAGCCCATCTGCTGGGGCGCCCAGAAGAGTGACATGGTGGCAGTGACAGAAGGATCGGAAAGTGGTCACTGCCACACAAGTCGTCATGCACACTCCATTGGACAGACGGTAAGAGGCAAGGGCTACAGATCGATAGGTCGATGGCGGAGTACGTGCTATGCGCCACGCTGAAGTGCGTGAAGGAACCATCATTGGAAAGATCGAGCTGTGCCAATAAATGCTCAATGGTGGCGCCTCGACCTGTTGCCACTGACCCACCCCACAGAGGGTTATGGGCGTTGAAGTCGCCCGGTAACAAGAAAGGTGGCGGCAATTGGGCTATCAGTGCAGCCAGGACATGCAGCGCGACATCACCATCCGGTGGAAGGAAAAGACTGCAGACGGTAATAGCCTGCGGCGTCCACACCCTAACAGCGACAGCCTCTAAAGCTGTTTGTAGAGGGACAGTCTCGCTGTGAAGAGTGTTAAGGACATAGATGCAGACGCCACCAGACACCCTTTCATAAGCTGCTCGGTTCTTATAATAACCCCAATAGCCACGGAGGGCGGGGGTTCGCATTGCTGGAAACCAAGTTTCCTGCAGAGCAATGCAGAGGAAAGGCTGATAAGTTGGCGGAGCTCACTTAGATGGTGGAAGAAACCGCTGCAGTTCCACTGGAAGATGATACTGTCCATGGCTGAGAAAGGCGTGACGGGACTGGGAAGGCAGACTACGCCGCTGGGTCACCTGCTGCCTCTGATTGAGCACCTGTGCTAGTGCTATCCAAGACGTCTGAGGGACCGGCGAGATCGAGGTCCTCAGCGGACGCCAGAATCTCCACGTCGTCCTCAGACGCAGAGCTGGAAGGTTGCGGTGGGGTGGCTGCCACCGCGAGTGCCTTGGGCTTAGAGCCCTTCTTCTTGGATTTCTCACGCTGCTCCTTGGGTTTAACTGGCTGGGAGGGCTTCACCGATTCAGTCTCCGGGACTGAGGAGGATCGTGAAGCCCTTCGACCAGCTGATTGTGGGCACTTACGCCACTGTCGGTCGTCAGCCTTCCCACTGGTGGAAACCTGGGGAGGGACCCAAGGGACCCCTTGCGAGCGTGAGAAGCCGAAGGACACTTCTCCGGCTTAGAAGCAGGGACGGACGTCCCTCATGGGGGGATGGTGTTGCTCCTGAGGTAGGTGGCGCAGGAGCAACCCGGTGGGTAGAGCCCCCCACTGGCAAGGGGGCAGGAGGAGTTGTACCACTCATCGATCCGGCCGGAAGTCGCGAAACTGATGGGGCGAGCACTGGTGTTGTAGCAGCGGCGTAGGAAGATGTCATTCTCACAGGATGTAATCGGTCGTATTTCCTTTTGGCCTCAGTATAAGTCAGTCGGTCCAGGGTCTTATATTCCATGATTTTACGTTCTTTCTGGAAGATTCTGCAGTCTGGCGAGCAAGGTGAATGGTGCTCCCCGCAGTTGACACAGATGGGAGGCGGGGCACATGGAGTATCGGGATGAGATGGGCGTCCGCAATCTCGACATGTTAGGCTGGAAGTGCAGCGGGAAGACATATGGCCGAACTTCCAGCACTTGAAGCACCGCATCGGGGGAGGAGTATAGGGCCTGACGTCACATCGGTAGACCATCACCTTGACCTTTTCCGGTAACGTATCACCCTCGAAGGCCAAGATGAAGGCACCGGTAGCTATCTGATGTTCCTTTGGATCCCGATGAACGCGCCGGACGAAATGTACACCTCTGCGCTCTAAGTTGGCGCGCAGCTCGTCATCAGACTGCAAAAGAAGGTCCTTATGGTAAATAACTCCCTGGACCATGTTTAAACTCTTATGCGGTGTGATCGTAACAGCAACATCCCCCAACTTGTCACAAGCAAGTAACCGTCGTGACTGGGCAGAGGATGCCGTTTGTATCAGGACCGATCCAGAGCGCATTTTGGACAAGCCCTCCACCTCCCCAAACTTGTCCTCTAAATGCTCGACGAAGAACTGAGGCTTTGTGGAGAGAAAAGACTACCCATCAGCTCTCGTACAAACTAAGAATCGGGGCGAATAACTGCTACTGCCATCCTGAGATTTACGTTCCTCCCACGGTGAGGCCAGGGAGGGGAACGTTTTCGGATCGTGCTTCTGAGCGTTAAAGTGAGCCCGAGAACGCTTAGAGATTGCTGGCGGCTGGCCACCAGCGAGAGACGACGTACCACGCTTCATTGCGGGTCATCCGCCCTGGTGCCACCTACTCCGACGAAGGGCCCTCCCCACGGGAGCCATCCAGCCACAGCAAAGGCCACCTGGCAGGATAGCCGTTGCCGGGAGTCCCGATACCCCAGGAGGATAGGCATGTACTCCTTGGCATACGTGGGGAGTTAACGGCGCAGGCATCAGTAGAGCGATCCCTGTGTTGTCAGGGGGCTACAACCAACAGGGTACATGGCGGCCCCACCACAACGGACTGGCTACAGTGCTGGATGTTAGGTGACATGTGGTCCATGGTCGCCGTCAGTGCAGAAAGTGGCCCTGCCCATTGCTTGGCAGAAAGTGCACGCAGGAGCGTATCCATGCCCAAGAGATGTAGAGTGGGCAGGACTGCAACGCAATGACGAATAAGCTGGCGAAAGTTCTCAACGCAAGATGGACACAATGCACCAAGTAAGGCGCCCTTCCCCAATCGGCTCGCTCTTCGGAAAATTTTGAGAGATGGAGGTCAAACCCAACAGGGGACCAACACAGAAGGCCGAAACATTTGAGACTCCTTTTAGTCGCCTCTTACGACAGGCAGGAATACCGCGGGCCTATTCTTACCCCCCGAACCCGCAGGGGGCACGGAACTGCCGAATTTGGCGTATTGTTACACAGCGTGATGTGCACGGAGACCCATTGTACTAGGCGTATGTGACTATGTAGTGTGGATTCACATGCACCTTTACTCTCGGTCTGTTCTTCTTTGAAGAGAATACGTATAGCATGTGGTTACTGACTGGGAACAGCGCAACTTCGTCGAAACTTCTGTTTTAATGCAAGATGGGTCAACATCTCATGCTATTCGCCCAGTGAACTTTCCACGAACTTGTTATCTCGAGAGGTTTCCCAGATGAAAGGCGTGCAAGCTCACCTGATCTGAATCCATGTGACTTTTGGCTCTGTGGATGTCTAAAAGAACGCATTTGCCAGACAGGCACACATTCAATCTTTGGCTGACCTGAACGCCAGTAGTGTGCAGTAACTCACTGCTGAGACAGTACCGGAACTGCTGCCAGCAAGTGCTGAACACGTCCTTTTATGGATGCAGCATCTCGTCGACATCTCCGGTACTCACATAGAACAAACTGTGTCAGCGGCGGTTAATAATAAAAATCAACATTATGCCTTTCTCACTTGTTTGACCTTTTCTGCTCACGTGCCGTTCCTAGTCCATCACACATGAATACGTCTTTCTTGCATTCACAGCGCCAGATTTGCAGTTGGTGTCGAAAATTGGAAGTAACTCCTATGTAAATCGCTTCCACATTAACGCATTAGAATGTCTACCAAGTTCCGCTGCCATGAAAGAGAAACAGTGCTTGGGAAGGGAGTGAGACAGGATTGTAGCCTATCCCCGTTGTTATTCAGAAATGGTTCAAATGGCTCTGAGCGCTATGGGACTCAACTTCTGAGGTCATTAGTCCCCTAGAACTTAGAACTAGTTAAATCAAACTAACCTAAGGACATCACTCACATCCGTGCCCGAGGCAGGATTCGAACCTGCGACCGTAGCGGTCCCGCGGTTCCAGACTGCAGCGCACGGCCACTTCGGCCGGCCCGTTGTTATTCAATCTGTATATTAAGCAAACAAAAGAAAAAATTTGGAGCAGGAATTAAAATCCATGGAGAAGAAATAAAAACTTTGACATTTTCCATTGACGTTGTAAGCAAAGGCCTTGGAAGAACAGTTGAACGGAATGGACAGTGCCTTGAAAGGAGGATATAAGATGAACATCAACAAGAGTAAAACGACGATAGTGAAATGTAGTCTAATTAAATCAGATGATGCTGAGGGAATTAGATTAGGAAATGAGACACTTAAAGTAGTAAAGGAGTTGTGCTATTTGGGGAGCAAAATAACTGATGATGGTCGAAGTAGAGAGGATGTAAAATGTAGACTGGCAATGGCAAGGAAAGCGTTTCTGAAGAAGAGAAATTTGTTAACATCGAGTATTGATTTAAGTGTCAGGAAGTCCCTTCACCGGCCGGTGTGCCCGTGCGGTTCTAGGCGCTTCAGTTTGGAACCGCGTGACCGCTACGGTCGCAGGTTCGAATCCTGCCTCGGGAATGGATGTGTGTGATGTCCTTAGGTTAGTTAGGTTTAAGTAGTTCTAAGTTCTAAGGGACTGATGACGACAGAAGTCCGAAAGTGCTCAGAGCCATTTGAACCATTTTTGAAGTCCCTTCTGAAAGTCTTTGTTTGCAGTGTAGGCATTCATGAAAGTGAAACATGGACGATAAATAGTTTAGACAAGAAGAGAATAGAAGCTTTCGAAATGTCGTACTATAGAGGAATGCTGAAGATTAGGTGGGTAGATCACGCGACTAATGAGGAGAAATTTGTGGCACAAGTTGACTAGAAGAAGGGATCTGTCTATAGGATACGTTCTGAGACATCAAGGGATCACCAATTTAGTATTGGAGGGCAGCGTGGAGGGTAAAAATTGTAGAGGGAGACCAAGAGGTGAATACACTAAGCAGATTAAGAAGGATGTAGGGTGCAGTAGTTACTCGGAGATGAAGCTTGCACAGGGTAGTGTAGCATGGAGAGCTGCATCAAACCAGTCTCTGGACTGAAGACCACAACAACAACAACAACAACAACAACAATAATAATAATAGTTACAGCCAACACTGGACCCCTGTGAGTAGCTGCTCTTTATTGTAACCGGAAAGCATTTTTCCTTAACGAGCATCTCATGCACGCGTTTATGAATGTTCAATCCAGTCATCATGCGCAAGTTGTTGGGCATTACCGTTAAAGTGACAACCAGCGAATGTAGCAGTGCGGACCTGCTTTTGACCGCCACAGTGGTTGGTTGGTTATATTCCACTGCATTATCGAATGCTGCTGTTGTTACTTTGCATGGTAATTATTGAAATTTCTGTTTATTTATTACCACAGTGAATACTGCATAATTAATTATTTTAGACCCTAAAGAATCCAAGAATACAAACTGTATTTTGAAAACGGATACACACAGGGTGAGTCAGGAGGAAAAGTACATGCTCTGATAGTATGAGCGATTCTGAATTAAAAAAAACTTCGTGTGGAAATTTGCACTATTGCGAATGGTTTGTGAAATGTACATTCTCATTTATTTCTTATATTACTCACACATTGTCATTTTTACAGTCTACCACAGTCGCGTAGAGTAAGTTGAGACGCGCAGTTCTGAACCGGACACTTGTGGTCTATCAGGTCAGGAAACTACCTCAAACTGGCCTACAAAAACAACTAAGCTACAGCCCATTCGCGGCCCTCGTGATTTTCAATATTCTCACACTTTCTTCGTACAAGGAAGTAATAAGTTGTACTACTCTTCCCGGAAAGTGGTCTTTCGAAATATCAATAGTAAATCTCTCCGTGACGCACAACGCCTCTCTTGTAACGTCTGTCTCTACGAGTTTGTTCAGCATTGCTGTAAAACTTTTACAGCCACTAAACGATTCCAGAACGATACACTTACCCGTAGCTGTAAGGGTCCTACACTGATGAACAGTATTCAGGGATCGCTCGAACAAACGGCTTGTAAGTCACTTATTCTGTGGATGAGATACATTTCCATAAGATTCTTCCTGTCAATCTCATCCTGGCACTTGCTTTTCCTACTATACGTTTTATGTGGTCATTACACGTAGCTCGCTCTGCATAGTTACTCCTAGATGTTTTACTGTAGTGTAGTTGTGCCGTAGCACGTCTCTTTTCTGCTGCATACGCAATATTTACATTGAAGAGCCAAGGAAACTGGTATAGCCGTGAGTATTCAAATACAGAGATATATAAACATCCAGAAGACGGCGCTGCGATCGGCAACGCCTATATAAGACGTGTCTGGCGCAGCTGTTAGATCGGTTACTGTTGCTACAGTCGCAGGTTATCAAGATTTAAGTGAATTAGAACGTGGGATACAGAATCTGCGAGGTAGTGATGACGTGTGGGTTTTCCTGTACGTCCATTTCACGAGCGTACATTGAATATCAGGAAACAGGTAAAACATCAAATCTCCGACATTGCTGCGACCGCAAGAAGGTTCTGCAAGAACGGGATCAACGACGACTGAAGAGAATCGTTCAACGAGACAGAAGTGCAACCTTTCCGGAAATTGCTGCAGATTTCAATCCTGGGCCATCAAAAAGTGGCAGTGTGCGAACCATTCAAAGAAACATAATCGATATGGGCTTTCGGAGCCTAAGGCCCATTCGTGTATCCTTTATGACTGCAGGACACAAAACTTACGCCTCGCCTTCGCCTGACAACACCGATATTTGACTGTTGATGTTGGCTAATCGGACGAGTCTCGTTCCAAATTCTATAGAGCGGATATGGAGACAACTTCATGAATCCATGGACCCTGCATGTTAGCAGAGGACTGTTCAAGTTGGTGGAGGCTCTGTAAAGGTGTTGGGGAATGTGTAGTTGGAGGGATATGGGACGTCTTATACTTTTAGATACTACTCTTAAGCATCCTGTCTGATCACCTACACCCATTCATGTCCATTGTGCATTTCGACGGAATTGGGCAATTCCAGCAGGACAATGCGACACCCCACACGTCCAGAATCGCTACAGAGTGGCTCCAGGAACACTCTTCTGAGTTCAAAAACTTCCGCTGCCCATCAGACTCTCCAGATATAAACATTATTGAGCATATCTAGAACGCCTACCAACGTACTGTTCAGAAATCTCCATCCCCTCGTACTATTACGGATTCATGGACAGCCCTGCAGGATTCATGGTGTCAATTCCCTGCAGCACTACTTCAGACATTGGTTGAGTCCATGCCACGTCGTGTTGGGGGAACTTCTGCGTGATCGCGACACAATATTATTCAGGTGAATCTGTTTCTTTGACCAGTGTATTTACGTTCAGGGTCAACTGCCAGAGCCTTCATCATTTTCCAACCCTCTGTAGGTCATTCTGCAAGTCGATACTGTCTTTTGGCGGTGCTGCTTTCCTATAGACAGCCGCATCATCTACAAACAGTCTTAAAGAGCTTCTGACGCATTCTACTAGGTCGTATATGTACATTGTAAACAGTACGGTCCTATCACACTTCCTTGAGGTAATTCGGAAATTACCTCTGTTTAAATGGTTCAAATGGCTCTGAGCACTATGGGACTTAACATCTGTGGTCATCAGTCGCATAGAACTTAGAACTACTTAAACCTAACTAACCTAAGGACATCACACACATCCATGCCCGAGGCAGGATTCGAACCTGCGACCGTAGCAGTCACGCGGTTCCGGACTGCGTGCGTACAACCGCTAGACCACCGCGGCCGGCTTTACCTCTGTCGATTACGCTGGTTGAGAGTGACGTGTTGAGATCTGTCAGCAAGAAAATATTCAATCCAGCCGCAAATGCGGTTCGATATTCGATAAGTTCGTATTTTTTTCACTAAATGTCAGTGCGGGACGATGTCAGATGTCTTCCTTAACTCAAGGAACTCTACATAGACCTGAGCTCTGTCGCCCACAAAGCTTTGGATCTCATGCAGCAACAGAACGAGCTGAGTTTCGCAGGATGTCTGTTAGTGGAATCCATATTGACTTTTGTGGAGATTTCCATTCTCCATAAACGTCATAATTGTTGAGCACAAATCTCCGTAATTCTAAGATAGATTAACGTCAGCAATATAGGCCTCTAATTACGTGCCTCTTCTGTCCCACGATCCTTCTTGAGAACGAGAATGACCTGCACTTTTTTCCCGTCGCTAGGTAACATTTGTTGCTTCAGCGATCTATGATAAGCTACTGCTAGATGGGAGCAAGTACTTTCGCGTTATATTTATAGAATCTTGTACGTATCTCATCTGGTCCTGTGCTTTTGCATTACTAAGCGATTGTAGCTGCTTTCTATTCCGCGAACGGTTCTCTCAATATTTGCCGTTCAAACGTTCGTTTGATTGTTCTGGCTCGTTGTGGATGTATTAGAACACTGCAACTGACGAAATTTAAAGTAATGTGTTAACTGCAACCTGTTGATCCCTCGGGCGTTTATTTTTCCATGATGTTTGAAGATGTCTGGCATCCCACCTTCAGATGTTTACATTTATTTATGTCTCGCGAAATTTGTTTCTTTACTGACGGCGTTGCACAATACTGCAATGCAAGTTTTTTAAGGCAGCTACTGTAAAACGTCGTAAGCAAAGAAACAATGTTCGCGATGCGAAAGTAAATGTAAATATCTGAAGATAGGGTGGACGTAAAGTGAAGGTACTTCAGAAACGTGTGTTTTGAGGCATAATTTGTTGGCATGGCGTGTCGGGGAAGGTATGGCTTTCTTATCGGCGAGTTACCCCGTAAACATTAACTTCGCGGAAGCTGCTGTTCTGATTTCACGCGCCATGTGCGTTAGTTTTGCGTCGTATCACTAGGCGGCGCGCGAGCTTAAATGTGATTAGTAAAAACCACTTTAACGGCGTTACTACACACTTGTGTTCCGACCCACTGACTTCTTTGAACATCTTCACGTTGCCGAATTGTGTTGAAGTCATGCCACGTATAGTTTGGTTGTCGCTGGTAATGATAAAAACCAAATTGGTCTTTAACATTACCAACGACAACGAGACCATTCATGACACGATTTTAACGCAACTCTGCGACCTCAAGATGTAGAAAGAACGAAACCAGTCAACACAATATCTAGATCTACATCTACAGTCAGCAAACTACGCGAGTTGCAAGGCAGAGGGTACGTCCCATTGTACAAGTTATTAGTGTTTCTTCCTGTTCCACTCGCGTATGGAACGCGGCAGGAATAACTGACTGAATGTGTCTGTTCGTGCAGTAATTATTCTAATCTTACCCACACGATCCCTATGTGAGCGATACATTGGGCTCTGTAGTATATTCCTAGAGTCATCATTTAAATCCGGTTATTGAAATATTGTTAGTAGATTTTCTATGGATAGTTTACATCTGTCTTCAATCGTCTTCCAGTTCAGTTTTTTCAGTATCTCTGTGACAGTCACCCATGGATTAAACAAACCTGTTACGATTTGTGCTTCCCTTCTCTGTATACGTCCCTATTAGTTCTACTGGGTATGGGTCCCACAGATTTGATTAATATTCTAGGGTGGGTCACATGTGTGATTTGTAAGCAATCCCCTTTGTAGACAGTTTGAACTTCCCCAGTATTCTACCAATAAACCGAAGTCTACCACCCGCTTTACCCACGATTGAGCCTAAATGATCAGCCCATTTCATATCCTTACAAAGGGTCACACCCAGGTATTTGCTTGAGTTCGCAGATTTCAAGAGTGACTCATTTACATTACAGTCATAGGATACTACGTATTTTCGTTTAGTTAAGTGCACAATTTTGCATTTCTGAACAGTGAAAGCAAGTTGTTAATTTCTGCATCACTCTGAAATCTTATCAAGATCTGACTGAATATTTATGCAGCTTTTCTCAGATAGTACTTTATTATAGATAACTGCATCATCTGCAAAAGGCCTAATTTTACTATTAATATTGTCTGCAAGGGTATTAATACACGATTTGAACAAGAAGGGTCCCAACACACTTCCCTGTGACACCCCCAAAGTTACTTGCACATCTGACTGGCTCTCCATCCAAGATAACATGCTGTGTCCTCCCTACCAATAAGGCCTCGATACAGTCACACATTTCTCTTGATACTCCATATGATTGTACTTTTGACAATAAGCGTAGGTGTGGTACCGAGTCAAATGCTTTTCGGAAATCAAGAAATATTGAATCCAACTGACTGGCTTCATCCAAGGCTTTCAGTATGTCATATGAGAAAAGTGCGAGTTGGGTTTCACATGATCGATGTTTTCGAAATCCATGCTGGTTGGCATTGAAGTCATTCTGTTCGAGATACCTCATTATGTTTGAGCTCAGAATATGTTCTAAGATTTTACAAGAAATCGATGTGTAGGATATTGTACGCTGGTTTTGTGGATCACTTTTACTACCCTTCTCGTAGATGGGTGTGACGGGTGCCTTTTTCCAAAAACTGGGCACGGCTTTTTGTTCGAGGGATTTACGATAGATTATAGTGAGAAGAGGGGCTAATTCAGTCGCAAACTCAGTGTAGAATTTCACAGGGATTCCATCGGAGCCTGGAACTTTGTTCAGTTTTAATGATTTCAGCTGTTTCTCAACACCACTGAACCTCAGTTATTTCACTCATCTTTACAGTTACACGAAGATTAAATTGGGGCAGTTCTCCTGCACTTTCCTTTGCAGAGTTAAGCATTTCAGCTTTTGTTTTGCTACGCTCGATTTCACCTTCTGTCTCACTCACTAGGGACTGGACACTAACTTTCGTGTCACTAACAGCCTTTACATACGACCACAATTTCTTTCGGTTCTGTGAAAGACCACTTGCCAACATTCTGTTACAGGAGTCATTGAATAAATCACGCATTGCTCTCTTGACAGCCAAAAGCGTTTCATTCAGCATATCTCCATCTATAGCCCTACGCTTTGCTTCACATTTATTATGCAGTGGTCTGTTTCTTTAGAAGTTTATTTGCAGTGACCGTATACCATGGATGTTTTCTCCCATTACGAACTGCTCTTCTGGGTGCAAATCTATCCAGAGCATTGTCAAGACGTGTAACAATGCAACTGAGGTGGTTTTTATTGATCACTAGGTGTTCCCGGCCACACGTAGCTGGGGGCTCAGGCTGGTTAAATGTAAAAGGAATAAAAAGAAAGCACGCGTTTCTAATGTGCGTGGGAAGGGGATATACGTCCTAATCTCATTCTCTCCAACGTCTCTGTCCGTTTCCCCCCTCCGCCTTTCTGTGTCCAACATTTCATCCCCTGTGTCTCTGAAAAATTTCTCCTCCCCCTGTTCACTCCATCGTCCCTCGCCTCCTCTCTCCTTCCTGCCTCTTTCCCTACACCCTTTCGCTTTCTATGTCCATCTTCTCATCCCCCACCCCCTCTCTGTCCATCTCGTGCTTTCTGCTTTCTATCTCCATTTCCTTCCACCTCTGTCCATTTCCTCGTCTCCCACTCTTTGACCCTGAACCTTCTTTATTGTTACTCCTAATTCAGATTTTGCTGTAGTGCTCTAATCATAAACCGATAAACTATAAATACAGTTCTCGTATTTTCTAACAATGTTTCACTATTACATATTTAAACTATTATTTTGCGCCATTAGTTCCTGTAAATCTTCTTGGTTTTTTCCCTTTTTTCCGCTCTGCTTGGGCTCTCTTGATTTCGTCTGTCCATTTTGTTCCTGCTGTCTTCGGAGCTTCGTTGTCTGACTTAATTTGTCATCTATCAAGTTTCTGCTTAAATATCTTTCTGTCCAAAATATCTGAATAATTTATTTGAGTTTTTGTAGGTCCTTTTTGACCTCTTGTATCCAGGGTATACTTTTAAGTCCTAGTATGTATTTAAGAATTTTGTGCGTTAGTCTTGTTTTCGGAAGCCTAGAGACGTGCCCATAATATTTTAATCGCCTATTTCTAATCTCTGCTGCAAGGTTGGACAATTTGTCAGTTGTTTGATGAGTTTGTAGTCTATAGCCCTTTTCTGTTTTGTTTGGTCCTCGTATCTTACTGGTGATTTTACGTTTTCTTTAATACGTTTTCTACGTCACCTTTTCTGTATACTGTCAGGGTTTCATTGACATACAGGACTTCAGATTTTAATACTGTATTATAGGCGAATGTTTCGTTCTATTTTCTCTCACCCGGTAGGCTCGAGGACTTCACCTAAGTATTTAAAATACGGGACTCTATTGATATGACCATATTTTGTAGTCAGGTTTTGGGAGCCAGTTTTTTTGGCGATGAACTCTGACTTTAGGAAAGTTTGTACTGTTATCAAATTCAAAATATATAGCCCATACGTGCGAAAACACTTATCATAGTACGTGGAAAAATGTGAAGTAAATCGGTCGTGTACTTTCAGATTTTTGGCAACAATATTTCCCTTTATATATTACATTACATTTGCGCTATAAAATCGCGAATGAGGTATGCGCCCATGTTGATACTAGATAGGAGTATGGGAATAGCTACAATGGACGCTATCATACTAATAAAATAGCCACAGTGTTTTTTTAACTTCTCTTTTTAATGACGCGTTTCGAAAATATAATCTTCAGATTCTGAAAGGAGATTTTTACGTAAGCAATTACAAATTGCTAACACATTATGCAAATATGGTACAGCCAGATATTATACATACCAATTAAGGGAACATACACCATACAATGTACTGAGCGAAGTGTACCATACTGAATAGGACCTGAACATCCGTAGCTGGAGAGCCACGCAAGAAAACTTGTGAAGGAAATGAATAACAAAAAGACATACAGAAAGACAACAATCATAAGTATAACTGTAAAAAAGTCACGTACGTATAGTTTTATATCTTGTGGTGAAACTTACAGTTATCACAATAAAAAGTCGTGAAGTGCCTGGTAGGGGTAGGGCCAATCAGAAACGTTTACACTACTGGCCATTTAAAATTGCTACACCACGGAGACGACGTGCTACCGACGCGAAATTTAACCGACAGGAAGAAGATGCTGTGACAGCCAAATGATTAGCTTTTCAGAGCTTTCACACTAGGTTGGCGCCGGTGGCGACACCTACAACGTGCTGACATGAGGAAAGTTTCCAACCGATTTCTCATCCACAAACAGCAGTTGACCGGCATTGCCTGGCGAAACGTTGTTGTGATGCCTCGTGTGAGGAGGAGAAATACGTACCATCACGATTCAGACTTCGATAAAGGTCGTATTGTAGCCTACCGCGATTTGTCCAATGAATACCCGTTTATCATCTGCATTTCTTCTTGGTGTAGCAATTTTAATGGCCAGTAGTGTATGTAGGTTCGTGGACAAGATCTTGAGAAGGCATATAGTATGACGGGAATATTGTATAGACATATTATTATACAACCGTAAAATGACATCAAACAATATTGTGTGTACCAGGAAATATCATAATGTATCTAAGAAGATGGAGAGAATTTCAGTTTTTGTACCCCTACCATTATGCAACTGTATGCAGACCATAGCAATAATGAAACGCAAGACACAAAGACTAAAATTCGTAGATATAATACGAAATAAGTGAAAAAACGTTCATCAATTTATTGTCGCATTTACAAACGGTGATATATATATATATATATGTGTGTGTGTGTGTGTGTGTGTGTGTGTGTGTGTGTGTGTGTGTGTGTATGCTGTTTGGAAAATGTGCTGCGGATAGTTTTAGTAGTAAAGGAGCAATAAATTAAAACTTGATGCCTGATGCAGAAGTTTTAGTACGAGACCAGCTAAATCATAAGCGATAAACTTTCCTGTCATTCATCATTTTCCGGGGGCTGCCAGTGAGAAAAGTTTTGTAAAGGTTTGATATTAGGCGCAAAGTACTCTCATTCTCAAATACTGCATGAATATCGGTAGATGTGATGTGTACGTATACGGACAATCAAATGACTACAATTAAAAAAAAAAAAACAAAAGACGAAGAAGGTGATTTATTGAACTGGATGAGCTTGAGAAATTAAGCACGTCAATAAAGCGGTGGTGTGCCTCTGGCTCTTATGAAAGCAGTTATTTGGCTTTGCACTGTTTTACAGTCCTCTACAGGGATATCGTGCCAAATTGTGTCCAACTGGCGCGACAGATAGACAAAATCTCGAGCTAGTTGCAGGGATCTGTCCATAATGCTCCGAACGTTCTAGTTGGGGAGAGATCCGGCGACCTTGATGGTCAAGGTAGGGTTTGGCAATCACGAAGACAAGCAGTAGAAAATCTCGCCGTGTGCGGGCGTGCATTATCTTGCTGAAATTTAAGTCATGAATGGCTTGCAGTGAACAGCAACAAAACGAGGACGTGGAATGTCTTCGACGTACTTCTGTTTTGTAAGGGTGATAACCAAAAGGGTCCAGCTATGAAAATGAATGGCTGCTCAGACCATCACTCGTGAATGTTGGACACTGTAGCAGGCGACAGTCAGGTTGGTACTCCACTGCTGTGTGGGTAGTGTCCAGACACTTGGCTGATCATCGAGGGTGCCCTCGTGACTCTAGACAGTCAGATTCGAGGTCGACAAAGAGACAGAGGAGGGGACACTGGTAAGGAAGGGGGCGAGAGAACGGGATGAAGACAGCGACAGAGGGAGAGGCAGACAGACAATAATGTCAGTGGGAGAGAAAGGAGATACTGGGAGAGAAACATATAGAGGGAGATGCTACGAAGCCGAGAAGTGTCGGGGTAGCCGCTTTAGACTGTTTTGTCTTAAAAAAAGCGGGAAGATGATCACGTGCCATAATTTTTGGTGGGGAAGGAGGAATGAGGATTGACGCAGCTGGGTCCTCACATTTCTGTCCTCTTTAAGAGGAACATAATCGCCTTTTTTGTGCTCCTAGAGGACCATTTTTCAGCTGTTTTCCTTGAGCAATGACTAATACGTTTCCTTACACAGCAGCACCGCCAGTGTAAAATCTTACAGCGCTACCAATCCTATCTCATAAGTTGTTAACGTGTACGGACAACGTCACTGTCGTACTAAGCTTTCTTGGGGCGCACCGGGCATTACTTTCGCTGCTACTGAACTGTGAGTCAAAACGTCGTATATCTGTGAAGGTACTCTGTCGTGCCGTATCTTATCGGATTCTTTCTATTTGTTATGGGCAGTATCTGGCATTTATCGGCGTTTAAAGAGAGCAGCCATTGATTGCACCAAGTGGAAATTTTGTTCGAGTCGTTCATTTTATGTGCTTAGGGACTGATGACCTTAGCAGTTAAGTCCCGTAACATTTCACACACATTTGAACATTTTTTTTCACACCAGGCGCGGGGCTGCTCACCCCTCAGACTCAGTCCCGCGATACCACATGTAAGTAGGCCGTTTATGTTTTGTTTTCTTATTGGCAACGTTACGTAGCGCTCTGTATGAAAATCACTGGCTGTGCTGTGTGCAGTCTGTGGCTAGTTTGCATTGTTGTCTGCCATTGTAGTGTTGGGCAGCGGCAGCTGGATGTTAACAGCGCGTAGCGTTGCGCAGTTGGAGGTGAGCCGCCAGCAGTGATGGATGTGGGGAGAGAGATGGCGGAGTTTTGAAATTTGTAAGACTGTCATGAACTGCTATATATAATATGACTATTAAGGTAAATACAGTGTTTGTTCTCTATTAAAATCTTTCATTTGCTAACTATGCCTATCAGTAGTTAGTGCCTTCGTTAGTTTGAATCTTTTATTTAGCTGGCAGTAGTGGCGCTCGCTGTATTGCAGTAGTTCGAGTAACGAAGATTTTTTGAGGTAAGTGATTTGTGAAATGTATAGGTTAATATTAGACAGGGCCATTCTTTTGTAGGGATAATTGAAAGTCAGATTGCGTTGCGCTAAAAATATTGTGTGTCAAGTTAAAGCACAGTCTTGTATAATTCTTCAAAAAGGGGACGTTTCATATGGATAATTCTTCAAAAAGGGGACGTTTCATATGGATAATTCTTCAAAAAGGGGACGTTTCACACACAACGCGAAATTTTCAAAGTCGAAATGTCTTGCCTCAAACTCGTCCATGGGTTGAACCGCACGTGTCGCATTACACGCACTAAATTAGACATTTGTGACCCTTTGGTTAAATTGTCTGGCTAATGGTAAGTTTGCGAAATACAAAGTTAATGCAACATATAATAACAGTAATAACAATATCGGGAACTAAATTAACGACCCATAAATGATGTAGGCCACACATTTGCGGTTTGGTTAGAATATTTATTCAGAAAACAAACCAATAGCGAAAGTGGTCGTATTTAGAGTTACTGTTACACTCGAGCGCATATTCATTTGACGGAGTTCGATCATTCATAATCTCATCGGGAATTACAAGTTCGATACTCCACCTCTAACTTTGCGAAAAGTTAAACTTCACACTAGGCGTCGCGCGGGATTAGCCGAGCGGTCTGCGGCGCTGCAGTCATGGACTGTGTGGCTGGTCCCGGTGGAGGTTCGAGTCCTCCCTCGGGCATGGGTGTATGTATTAGTCCGTAGGATAATTTAGGTTAAGTAGTGTGTAATCTTAGGGACTGATGACCTTAGCAGTTAAGTCCCATAACATTTCACACACATTTGAACATTTTTTTTCACACCAGGCGCGCGGCTGCTCAGAGACTCAGTCCCGCTATACCACACAACGCGAAATTTTCTAAGTCGTTTCACTTCCTAGTTGACTAAAGACCGACTGTCCGCTTTCGCGTCTGTATCCGATCTGTTCACTTTGATGTCTCCCGCGGAACTGTCCGCTTTGGTGTGTCGACCAGAACTGCCCTCTGCCCGTCTCCGACCGTGTTTCCCGCGCGCGGGACATCTTCGCTCAACTGACTGGTGCAGTTCCCTTTTCTGAAGCCGTCCATCTGATTGGCTACAGCTTATTTTACATTATTTTATATGTTAACATATTTAAATAATCAAAGCTTGACCACTTTCAAGATATAAATAAAGTAACAATGACATCCATTACATAATAAACGTTGAATTGTTTTACATAAAACCAATACAATTTCCTTCTTAGCTTTGAATGTCACGGCCAATAGCCTTGCACCAATGTGCTTTCTGATAAATAAATAAACAACAAAAGTAACTATTATGCAGTAAACTTCACAACAAATATTCGATTACCTAATGATTCAATAAGGTGTCATGCTGTCATCGTTCAATGTGTTTTGTGTGGAGGGAATGATGATAGTACTTCAACAGAATTCTAACAGCTTCAACTTTTGCTAATCCTTGCACATTTGACAAACATGAATAAATCACTACTGCATTTGAAACATGATACTCAGTTTTATAAACATATAGGAGAGGATCCTGCGTAAGTTCATGATGAGGATGGAAGAAATGGTTCTAAACACAGGTTTATAGCACTTGGATTATTATTAAAATCACTCACAAATTAACTAGTCCATGCTCTGATACATATCTGTATGAATGGAGTTGGTGGAGCAGTGGCGAAGTTGTGGTGGCAAGCGACATGGCGGCTAACTGTACTCACGGCTCTTGAAGTTCGAATGTTCTATAAAATTTCTTCTTGGTGACGAATTTGTAACGTATTAGAGCCATTCATGATTGCCGAGAGTACCATGCAACAACCAAATCCACACCCGAGGCAAAATTCCTTGCAAAGCGGCTTGCAGTTGCCTCCCTTGGCACCGTCGATGGGTACCGTGCAACGGTTAGCCACTGACTGCCTGTCGTTCCCATCAACGAGCCGCCCAGTTCAACAGCCAAAACCACCTTTTACATCGAGCCGAGCCACTTCGCTACGTCTTTTACAAACTATAAACACAAACTCCCGAAGCATGAACCAGCTTCCAATATACAAAGTTTTTCTTCTAAATATACACATATTATAAAATTTCATTATTTTAAACATGATTTAGCTTTTTCCATATATACATCACATTACTTTAAATTTCCTGTCACCGATCAATGACCTTAACTAACAAAGAACACACATTCCATAATCATAGATAGACAGTTACCTAATATAAACCTGCCACTAATCGGTGTAAACGTGACAAGGTGATCGACCGTTCCACTAACACGGATTCCTTCATTGTAACCGTCTGAAAACTTCCACTAAGACTGCTGAGAATAGTTTTGGAGATATGGTAGAGCGCGGCTGCTCTTACAGTTCTGATTTACTCTCCGTTCTGATGAAGCTGAAACGTTTGACGTATAATTCATCAGTGTCCTAACATACAGGGTGTTTCAAAAATGACCGGTATATTTGAAACGGCAATAAAAACTAAACGAGCAGCGATAGAAATACACCGTTTGTTGCAATATGCTTGGGAAAACAGTACATTTTCAGGCAGACAAACTTTCGAAATTACAGTAGTTACAATTTTCAACAACAGATGGCGCTGCGGTCTGGGAAACTCTATAGTACGATATTTTCCATATATCCACCATGCGTAGCAATAATATGGCGTAGTCTCTGAATGAAATTACCCGAAACCTTTGACAACGTGTCTGACGGAATGGCTTCACATGCAGATGAGATGTACTGCTTCAGCTGTTCAATTGTTTCTGGATTCTGGCGGTACACCTAGTCTTTCAAGTGTCCCCACAGAAAGAAGTCACAGGGGTTCATGTCTGGCGAATAGGGAGGCCAATCCACGCCGCCTCCTGTATGTTTCGGATAGCCCAAAGCAATCACACGATCATCGAAATATTCATTCAGGAAATTAAAGACGTCGGCCGTGCGATGTGGCCGGGCACCATCTTGCATAAACCACGAGGTGTTCGCAGTGTCGTCTAAGGCAGTTTGTACCGCCACAAATTCACGAAGAATGTCCAGATAGCGTGATGCAGTAATCGTTTCGGATCTGAAAAATGGGCCAATGATTCCTTTGGAAGACATGGCGGCCCAGACCAGTACTTTTTGAGGACGCAGGGACGATGGGACTGCAACATGGGGCTTTTCGGTTCCCCATATGCGCCAGTTCTGTTTATTGACGAAGCCGTCCAGGTAAAAATAAGCTTCGTCAGTAAACCAAATGCTGCCCACATGCATATCGCCGTCATCAATCCTGTGCACTATATCGTTAGCGAATGTCTCTCGTGCAGCAATGGTAGCAGCGCTGAGGGGTTGCCGCGTTTGAATTTTGTATGGATAGAGGTGTAAACTCTGGCGCATGAGACGATACGTGGACGTTGGCGTCATTTGGACCGCAGCTGCAACACGGCGAACGGAAACCCGAGGCCGCTGTTGGATCACCTGCTGCACTAGCTGCGCGTTGCCCTCTGTGGTTGCCGTACGCGGTCGCCCTACCTTTCCAGCACGTTCATCCGTCACGTTCCCAGTCCGTTGAAATTTTTCAAACAGATCCTTTATTGTATCGCTTTTCGGTCCTTTGGTTACATTAAACCTCCGTTGAAAACTTCGTCTTGTTGCAACAACACTGTGTTCTAGGCGGTGGAATTCCAACACCAGAAAAATCCTCTGTTCTAAGGAATAAACCATGTTGTCTACAGCACACTTGCACGTTGTGAACAGCACACGCTTACAGCAGAAAGATGACGTACAGAATGGCGCACCCACAGACTGCGTTGTCTTCTATATCTTTCACATCACTTGCAGCGCCATCTGTTGTTGAAAATTGTAACTACTGTAATTTCGAAAGTTTGTCCGCCTGAAAATGTACTGTTGTCCCAATCATATTGCAACAAACGGTGTATTTCTATCGCTGCTCGTTTAGTTTTTATTGCCGTTTCAAATATACCGGTCATTTTTGAAACACCCTGTAGCTACTCAAGGGCTACCAGTATGGGCAAAATAATTTCGTATACAAAATTTAATAAATAAGAAAACTGTTTTCTCTGGTTTCTGAAGGGATTGATGCCAGATGAAATGCTGTGGGATAACAACGCAGCCCCGTCCTTGGTGACGTGTTGCAGCGGTTTGGGAGAAACTCACGAGTGCTGTGAAATCAGAGGTTTTCCCAACGTCTTTGATAGAAGATACGTTTTCCGATTTCGGGTATGGTCTGATTCGCACGGGCAGTTATAAGTTGAACGTGATGGATTTCAAGTGGCTGTCCAAGAAGTGGCGTGTTCCAATAAACGTTGGGCGTCACACCCAGATTTATTGTCTGCAGTGACGCCACCGCTCAAACTCACCGCGCCGCATCGAAGCTTACTGCCACCCTGGGCACACGTGTTTAACTCGAGCACAAAAATTCTGAATATGTTTCAAATGGCTCTGAGCACTATGAGACTTAACATCTGAGGTCATCATCAGTCCCCTAGAACTTAGAACTACTTAAACCTAACTAACCTAAGGACATCACACACATCCATGCCCGAGGCAGGACTCGAACCTGCGACCGTAGCAGCCGGGTGGTTCCGGAATGAAGCGCCTAGAACCGCTCGGCCACCGCGGCCGCCGATTCTGAACGGGGATTTTTCCATTTCATAGTAGATTGTTGTTATTATTATTAACCCTTTTTATCTGGGAAACGTGGGTGTTAACGAGCATTTCGCTCTCATTTATGGCCGAAATAGTCAGCCTTCAGGAATTGTGAAACAAACCCTGTCGTCCAGGACCGCGTGCCACAAAGGGCGCATATTCACCACGAGGTGGGGAAATTCACAGGCGTCCAAGTAGTGCTGTAGTGTGCGAGTGAGACAGACGAGATAGAATTTACGTCATAGGGAAACCCAGAAGAAGGCTTTTGTGGCCGAGGAGACGCAGCAGTATTAAATATGGCGAATCTAAGATAAGCTATAAAGGGAAACATTTATGGAAACTATTTCATTCTGTAGTACTGCACGGAATGAAGCCACTGTAATTTTAATCTACCACCCTTCATAAAATTTCATGGTGATCCCAATGAAACTTGCATATTGATCATATCTATAATAGTTTAGAATTTACTGTTGAAGTGCAATTAACAAGTTTTGTAACAAAGACCTGAATGCTAATGTCTGAACGCTTTGGTCGATCTTGACGATCGATATTTCATATACAAGAGCATTATCGAAATGACGAACGCTGTAAATATCAACCCTGTGACCTTATCTGCTTAAAAGATATAGTAAATTGAAAGTATCACTATTTTTAGTTAATCATCAGATCATCATTTCCTCCACACAAAACACACTGAACGCTGACAGCATGACACCTTCATGAATTATTACGTAATAGAATATTTGTTGTAAAGTTTAGTGCATAATAGTTACTTTGGTTCTTTATTTATCAGAAAGCACATTGGTGCAAGGCTATTGGCTGTGACATTCAAAGCTAAGAAGGAAATTGTATTGGTTTTATGTAAAAGAATTCAACGTTTATTATGCAATGGATGTTGTTACTTTATTTAGAACATGAAAGTGGTCAATCTTTGATTATTTAAATATGTTAAAATGTAAAATGTAGAATAAGCTGTAGCCAATCAGATGGTCGGCTTCAGGAAGGGGAGCTGCCCTAGTCAGTTGAGCGATGATATTCGACGCGCGGGTAACGCGGCCAGGGACGGGCGGGACAGTGGACAGTTCGGCTGGAGACACCAAAGGGTACAGTTCGGCTGGAGACGCGAAAGCGCACAGTCGGTCTTTGGGCAGCTAGGATGTGAAACGACTTAGAAAAATTCGCGTTGTGTGGTATCGCGGGACTTGGTCTCTGAGCGGTGAGCAGCCGCGCGCCTGGTGTGAACCCTAACTTTTCACGTAGTTAACGAGGTGGAGTATCGAACTTTTAATTCGCGATGAGATTATGAATGCTCGAACTGTGTCAAATAGATATGCGCTCGAGTCTAACAGTAACTCTAAATACGAACACTTTCGCTATTAGTTTGTTTTCTGAATAAACATTATTCTAACCAAATCGCAACTTTGTGGCCTACATCATTTATGGGTCGTTAATTTAGTTCCCTATATTATTATTGTTATTATTATTATTATTATTATTATTATTATTATTGTTATTATTGTTATTATTATTATTTCTTTACTTTCTCAGACGTTAAGTCTGGTTGAGAATGGAAAGTGACGCGGACCTTGATCAAGCGTCACTTCCTATTAACTGTACGGTATGTGTTATATTGCATTTAGGAACTTTCGGGTAATTGAACATGTATCAATAATTACAGATTTCTGTAGTTGTATATATATGTTTGGATGTAGCTGTATTGCATTGATGTACTGGTGGATATTGTGTGGTATGACTCCTGTAGTTGATAGTATAATTGGTATGATGTCAACTTTATCCTGATGCCACATGTCTTTGACTTCCTCAGCCAGTTGGATGTATTTTTCAATTTTTTCTCCTGTTTTCTTTTGTATATTTGTTGTATTGGGTATGGATATTTCGATTAGTTGTGTTAATTTCTTCTTTTTATTGGTGAGTATGATGTCAGGTTTGTTATGTGGCGTTGTTTTATCTGTTATAATGGTTCTGTTCCAGTATAATTTGTATTCATCATTCTCCAGTACATTTTGTGGTGCATACTTGTATGTAGGAACTTGTTGTTTTAAAAGTTTATGTTGTAAGGCAAGCTGTTGATATATTATTTTTGCGACATTGTCATGTCTTCTGGGGTATTCTGTATTTGCTAGTATTGTACATCCGCTTGTGATGTGATCTACTGTTTCTATTTGTTGTTTACAAAGTCTGCATTTATCTGTTGTGGTATTGGGATCTTTAATAATATGCTTGCTGTAATACCTGGTGTTTATTGTTTGATCCTGTATTGCAATCATGAATCCTTCTGTCTCACTGTATATATTGCCTTTTCTTTTGCGTCTTGATCAATGTGTGGCTGTGTTAGATGATACGGGTGCTTGCCATGAAGTGTTTTCTTTTTCCAATTTACTTTCTTCGTATCTGTTGATGTTATGTGGTCTAAAGGGTTGTAGAGGTGGTTATGAAATTGTAGTGGTGTAGCCGATGTATTGATATGAGTGATTGCTTTGTGTATTTTGCTAGTTTCTGCTCGTTCTATAAAGAATTTTCTTAAATTGTCTACCTGTCCATAATGTAGGTTTTTTATATCGATAAATCCCCTTCCTCCTTCCTTTCTGCTTAATGTGAATCTTTCTGTTGCTGAATGTATGTGATGTATTCTATATTTGTGGCATTGTGATCGTGTAAGTGTATTGAGTGCTTCTAGGTCTGTGTTACTCCATTTCACTACTCCAAATGAGTAGGTCAATATTGGTATGGCATAAGTATTTATAGCTTTTGTCTTGTTTCTTGCTGTCAAATCTGTTTTCAGTATTTTTGTTAGTCTTTGTCTATATTTTTCTTTTAGTTCTTCCCTAATATTTGTATTATCTATTCCTATTTTTTGTCTGTATCCTAGGTATTTATAGGCATCTGTCTTTTCCATCGCTTCTATGCAGTCGCTGTGGTTATCAAGTATGTAATCTTCTTGTTTAGTGTGTTTTCCCTTGACTATGCTATTTTTCTTACATTTGTCCGTTCCAAACGCCATACTTATATCATTGCTGAATACTTCTGTTATCTTTAGTAATTGGTTGAGTTGTTGATTTGTTGCTGCCAGTAGTTTTAGATCATCCATGTATAGCAAATGTGTGATTTTGTGTGGGTATGTTCCAGTAATATTGTATCCATAATTTGTATTATTTAGCATGTTGGATAGTGGGTTCAGAGCAAGGCAGAATCAGAAACGACTTAATGAGTCTCCTTGGTATATTCCACGCTTAATCTGTATTGGCTGTGATGTGATATTATTTGAATTTGTTTGGATATTAAGTGTGGTTTTCCAATTTTTCATTACTATGTTTAGGAACTGTATCAATTTAGGATCTATTTTGTATATTTCCAATATCTGTAGTAACCATGAGTGGGGTACGCCATCAAAAGCTTTTTGGTAATCAATGTATGCGACCTTTGTTTAGTTTTAGCTTGATATGTCACCTCTGCATCTATTATCAGTTGCTCTTTACATCCTCGTGCTCCTTTGCAGCAGCCTTTTTGTTCTTCATTTATAATTGTGTTCTGTGTTGTATTTGTCATTAATTTCTGTGTAATGACTGAAGTTAATATTTTGTATATTGTTGTTAGGCATGTTATGGGGCGATATTTAGCTGGGTTTGCTGTGCCTCCTTGATCTTTAGGTTTCAGATATTCCTTGTGTAAGTGTATCAGGGAATGTGTATGGGTCTGCAATGTAACTGTTAAATAATTTAGTTAGATGTGAATGTGTTGAGGTGAACTTCTTTAGCCAGAAATTTGCTATTTTATATTTTCCAGGGGCTTTCCAATTGTGAGTAGAAATAATTGCTTGGGTGACTTAATGTTGCCAAAATTATCACTTCAGGCATTTGTGGTATCATCTTGTATGTGTCTGTTTCTGCTTGTATCCACTGTGCATGCCTGTTATGTTGTACTGGGTTTGACCATATGTTGCTCTAGAAGTGTTCCATGTCTGTTATGTTTGGTGGATTGTCTATTTTAATGTGTGTGTTATCTATTGTCTGGTAAAATTTCTTTTGCTCTGTGTTGAATGTTTGGTTTTGTTTCCTTCTATTTTCACTTTTTTTGTATCTTCTAAGTCGTTTGGCCAATGCTTGTAATTTCTGCTTCTTTTCGTCTAATTGCTCTGTCGCTTCTTGTTGTGAGATTTTACCTAACCTTTTTCGTATTTTTTCCGAGATTTCATTTCTTATAAATTGTGTTAGCTGTCCGATGTCTTTTCTCAGTTTTTCTATTCTGATCTGTAGCCTGTGTTGCCATGCTGGTTTTGTGGGTTTCTTCTGTGTGTTGGTTGGTTCTGATCTCTGTCTAGTGTGTATACTTAGTGTAGTGAGTGCTCCTATATAAACCAGTAGTTGTAACTCTTCCATAGTTGTGTTTTCATTTATTTTGTTGTGTATGATTGTGTTGATAGTTTTTATTGTTGTATCGACTTGTGGGTTATTTGGTGGTCTATGCAAGAATGGTCTAATGTCTGTATTTGTGTCTTTGTATTCTATATATGTTAGCTGAAATTTTTCTTCTATATCTAGCATCTGTGTCACTTCGTGTTCTATTTGTGCTTGTTCTGGTGGCTGTCTTAAGATTTCGTTTTCCTCTGATTGTTTAATTGGTGAAAGTTGTTTATTATTATTATTATTATTATTATTATTATTATTATTATTATTATTATTACTGTTATTATATGTTATGTTTGTATTTTGCAACTTAACCAAAGGGTCGCAAGTGTCTAATTTAGGGCGTGTAATGCGACATGTGCTGTTCAACCCATGGTCGACTTCGAGCCAAGACATTTCGACGAAGAGGAACCGCATGTGAGCCCGAACATCTTGGGGGATGTTAGCTCGCAAACGGACAATAAATTTTTCTTTATTTTAAACGTAAGACTTCGTAACATCTAGAACATGAAGACATAACCCTTGCAATATCTTCAGACGACCAATTATTAGATCCTCCTTTCATAACCACTTGCTGTTGACTGTCAAAAACCCTTAACGAATTTTTTTAAAATACTCTATTTCCAATAACTCAGCGCTACAAAGAGAGACGATCCTCTAAGTATGTATTCTTTTGCCTAAGTCATTTCCTTTCTGTTTCGCTAATTTCAGCTCAGATATAATGAGACATATATAACAGGATCACCTACTACTCCATACCAACCGGCGTGATGTCTGAAAACATGGATCGTGTGAAATTCAAACCGCAGTCAAGGCAGTTGGGTAGTCGGGTAGATGCAGAATTTCTCCTCAGCTGTACAGCTACACTGATTATCGAAAGGACGACCGTGTGGGCCACCAGGAGAAATCTATGACTGGACTCAGGATTTTTGGTAGGAAGGACGCAACATGCCATCTTGGGTGGAGAGTCTTCGACAGATGGAGTAGCTTCAGGTGTACTAGAGGGAAGTATGTTGAGAGCATTGCTGTTCATGTTTTATATTGACGACCTTGCAGCAAATATTAACAGGAACCCCTAACTTTCCACGGGTGATAAAGTTATCTACAATGGAGTATTATCTGTAGAAAAAAAAAAAAAACTGCTCAGATATTCAGTCAGATTTTGATAATGTTTCTAAGTGATGCAAAGATTGACAACTTGCTTTCCATGTTCAGAAGTGTAAGATTGCGCTCTTCACAAAATGAAAAGTTAGTATCCAACAACTAAAATAATAATTAGCCATGACTGCAAATACAATTTGTAGGGATATGAAACGAAGTGATCACATAGGCAAAGTCGTGGATGAGGCAGGTGGCAGACTTAAAATTCATTGGTAGGATACTTGGGAAATGCTATTTATTTAGAAAGGACATCGCTTGCGTATAATTCGTGTGAGTAATCCTAGAATATCTCTCAAGTACCTGGGTGCAGTTCCAAATAGGACTAACAGGGGATATTGGACGTATACAGAGAAGAGCAGCACGAATTGTCAGAGGTTTATTTGACGTTTGGGAGAGCGTCACCACTAATGCTGAAAAAATTGAACTGGTGAACGCTCCGACATAGGGGCAAACTACCCACTGAAAGCCTACTTAAGGTCAGTTATTTTCGAGAACTGACTAAGAATGATGAACGTAGGAGTATACTGCAATTAATTATCCCTATTAAAGCGTGAACGAGGGCGTTAAAGCAGTAATTCCTTGCGATCTCCTTACGTGAGTAGTATCCGAAAACGCTGCGGCAACTGGTAAAATGAGAAGTACCCTCTGCCATCGGTTGGCCGTGCGGTCTGACGCACGGCTTTCCGGGCGGGAAGCAGCGCCTGGTCCCCAGCACGAATCCGCCCGGCGAGGTCCGGTGAGCCGGCCAGTCTGTGGATGGTTTTTAGGCGGTTTTCCACCTGCCTCGGCAAATGCGGGTTGGTTCGCCTTATTGCGCCGCAGCTACACTATGTCGGCGATTGCTGCGCAAACAAGTTCTCCACGTACGCGTACACCGCCATTACTCTACCACGCAAACATAATGGTTACACTCGTCTGGTGTGAGACGTTCCCTGGGGGGTCCACCGGGGGCCGAACCGCACAATAACCCTGGGTTCGGTGTGGGGTGGCGGAGGGGTGAAGTGGACTGCGGTAGTCGTCGTGGGGTTGTGGACCACTGCGGCTGCGGCGGGGAAGGAGCCTCTCCGTCGTTTCTAGGCCCCCGGTTTACATAACATAACCCTCTGCCATGCACTTCTCGGTAGTTCTCAGAGAGTGGATGTTGATGCAATTTTACAAACTGTTTAAAGTGCCATCGACAAAGAGTTCCAGAGCAGAACCACGTATTTATCGATATTACACGCTTCTGTGCAACAAAGGCTGTCTTGCAACGATAGAACAACAGTGATTGGAACTTAGAAACTTAAGTCGACTTCTTGACAGTCTCAGAAATCAATAGTGTAAAAGTTGAAGAGATTAGAAGTTCCCATTCAGTTTCTCACAAGAATAAACACTCAACAATTTAGAATGTTCTGTAGGGTAATAAAAAACATGTATGCTCTGTTCACCACATACTGTTTAAGATTTAAGGATTTTGAATACAGTAAAAGTACGGCAGCAAGTGAACACAATCAGAAGGGCATCACTACAAATGTGTCCTGAAGAAACGAAAAGAATTTATAGTCTGGGAGACGAGTCTTTGGTATTGACAGCTCGGTAGCGTCTTTCCGTTGCCTAGCGACCGCAGGCAGGCAGCCAATGACGGCCTGACTTTGAGCGGGTAGCAAGGGCCACGTTGCTGCTCTGAAACCCGGTCGCGCGCGCTTATGAAACTTACCAGTGTCTCGCGTGCAGGCGGTGCGGTCGTTCGTCGTTTGTCTGAAGTTGAATTCGCAGTTTATTTCGTTTTTGTTGTTTTTAGTGTTTCTTTGTTTGTTTCGTTGTAAACAATGTCTAGTGCGGCGGGTAGTACCAGCCCAACACAAGAAGTGAAACGGAGGAAGAAAAGTGTGCTACACACCCAGGCCCGTGAATTCGTGTGCTCTGTGAGGGATTACTTTGAGAAAGAAAAGGACAAAGGTGGGCCCTTAATTCCTGTTGTTCAGGTTGTGAAGAGAACTGCAGCAGCATTGAAAATAAGTAAGAACACTGTTGTAATGATAGGGAAAGAACAGTATAGTGTAGATTGTGACGAGAGTGGCACAACAAAGCTGCACACACCAGGAAAGAAGCGACCGAGAAATAAGCAGGTGACAGCTTTGGACGATTTTCAGAAAGACGCTATTCGTCGTCATATATACAGCTATTATAAGAGAAGGGAACATCCCACTCTATCTAAATTACAGGTGTCGCTTCAGAAAGACGATCTTTTTAAAGGGAGCAAATTTTCATTGCGTACAGTGTTGAAAGACATAGGCTTCAGCTATTCACTGTTTAACGGACGCAAAATATTAATGGAAAGGACAGATGTAGTTGCATGGCGGTGCAGATTTCTGCGCAGGATCATGGGTGTGGAATTCGAAAGTATAGTGTGGTTAGATGAAACTTGGGTCAATGCCAGCCATTCTTTACGTAGAGGCTGGAATGATGGAACACCCGAGGGGACAATGGCAGTGCCTGTTGGCAAAGGAGGGCGTATTATTGTCTTACATGCAGGCACATCGAAAGGTTTTGTGCCAAACTGCTTGAAAATGTTTGTCAAAAAAGACGGGAGATTACCATGAAGAAATGAACAGTGTAGTATTTCAAGAATGGTTAGAGACATCGCTTATGACGAATCTGACAAGTCCATCAGCGATTGTTATGGACAATGCGCCTTATTCCGTTGTTCACGATAAGGCACCAACTTTGGCAACAAAAAGAGACGATATCATTCAGTGGTTGAAACGGCGAAAAGTAGATTTCAGAGAAGATTTAAGGAAGGCGGAACTGATAAAAATTGTGGCACAAAAGAAACCCCAATTTCCAACATATGTAATTGACGAGATTGCTAAAACGCACGGGCATGAAATAGTTCGGCTTCCTCCATACCACTGTCACTTCAATGCAATTGAAGGAGTGTGGGCGCAGATAAAAATTACATTGCTACAAACAATAAAAAATTCACGATCTCTGAAGTGGAAACTCTCCTTCCAGCAGCTATCAATAAAGTGACAAGCGAGACGTGGGCTAAAATTGCAAACAGCACTGCAAGTGCCATCAGAGAGGCGGCCAAAACCGAAGGTGTTGTGGAAGAATGCTTCGAAAATTTAATTATACATCTGGGAGAGAGCAGTGATAGTTCGAGTAGTGCTGAGGAAGACAATGTCAAATCAGATTCTGACAGTGATGTGAGTGGTGTTTTTCCATTACAGTAACTACAACGTATTCAGGAATGTAAGGAGGGAGTTTGCTATCGATCTACAACCAGATCATCATATTGTGAGTACTTCCTTCAGATTATAACTCTTAATACACTGACCAATTATTCTGTAGCTTGTAGTAGAACAAATTAATAATGCTAATACTTAACAATGGAAACCAAAACTGCTAATGTTCAACAACTTGCGAAAATAGTTTTCATTGCAGTTGTGAAGTTTAACAAATAACTTTACTATGTTTCAGCATCTTAGATACTTGTACTAAATAGCTCTTATCAGTTTTCGAGTTAATATATTTCAAGCATCAACTTTAAATAAATTCACGCGTACCAATACGACTTGTATTTTGTCTCGCTTTTATTTCTGCTGCTAGAGAATGCGTGTAGCAGGCAGGGCGCCGCGTGCTGTGAGCCACGTTCGGCAACAGCGCCGTCTGCCCGCCGGAACTGTCAGTACCAATCACTCGTCTCACGGACTATAGATTGTACCTTTCTTGGAGTTGCGAGACGTTAGCAGAACTGGGCGTGACAGCATGTGGTGTGTGGCAGAGAAAACATGTTACACCGGTATTTTAATGATTTCACTGTCATTATCAGCAGATACACTCCTGGAAATGGAAAAAAGAACACATTGACACCGGTGTGTCAGACCCACCATACTTGCTCCGGACACTGCGAGAGGGCTGTACAAGCAATGATCACACGCACGGCACAGCGGACACACCAGGAACCGCGGTGTTGGCCGTCGAATGGCGCTAGCTGCGCAGCATTTGTGCACCGCCGCCGTCAGTGTCAGCCAGTTCGCCGTGGCATACGGAGCTCCATCGCAGTCTTTAACACTGGTAGCATGCCGCGACAGCGTGGACGTGAACCGTATGTGCAGTTGACGGACTTTGAGCGAGGGCGTATAGTGGGCATGCGGGAGGCCGGGTGGACGTACCGCCGAATTGCTCAACACGTGGGGCGTGAGGTCTCCACAGTACATCGATGTTGTCGCCAGTGGTCGGCGGAAGGTGCACGTGCCCGTCGACCTGGGACCGGACCGCAGCGACGCACGGATGCACGCCAAGACCGTAGGATCCTACGCAGTGCCGTAGGGGACCGCACCGCCACTTCCCAGCAAATTAGGGACACTGTTGCTCCTGGGGTATCGGCGAGGACCATTCGCAACCGTCTCCATGAAGCTGGGCTACGGTCCCGCACACCGTTAGGCCGTCTTCCGCTCACGCCCCAACATCGTGCAGCCCGCCTCCAGTGGTGTCGCGACAGGCGTGAATGGAGGGACGAATGGAGACGTGTCGTCTTCAGCGATGAGAGTCGCTTCTGCCTTGGTGCCAATGATGGTCGTATGCGTGTTTGGCGCCGTGCAGGTGAGCGCCACAATCAGGACTGCATACGACCGAGGCACACAGGGCCAACACCCGGCATCATGGTGTGGGGAGCGATCTCCTACACTGGCCGTACACCACTGGTGATCGTCGAGGGGACACTGAATAGTGCACGGTACATCCAAACCGTCATCGAACCCATCGTTCTACCATTC